>NW_027107551.1:27355-54464 GCF_000696795.3 Halyomorpha halys | reverse complement strand
TATTTTTTTTATTTTAGTATGTATGAGATCATTCATCAATATTACCTATTGCCCACAACTGTGTGGCAGATTGTAATATCTATCAATAAATAAATCTATCAATAAAAAAAAAAATTGTACCAGCAATTGATTTCCAGGTCTTTTAATGAGTTTTAGAAAGTGGTGCAATTTCCTCCAACCTATCTATAAACTTTATTCTATTTTTTGATAAAAAAAAAAAAAATAAAAGATACCAGCAAAGTCTAATTTACGAGCATTTTTTTTCACTTATACTGTAAGAAAACTGATGCCTAAAGTTAAGAATTTTTTAACTCTAAGAGAGTAAAACCACAAAATATTTTTAAAAAAGTCCAAAATCTTTTGCAAAGTAATCTTTTTTCATGGTAACTCAAAATGATTAATTTTAAATCAGCTTTTAAATCATTAAAATGAAAATATAACATTTACAAATAGAACAAAGATACCCTCTACGAACGTTAAATTCAAAACCCGTTTTTGTTCAAATTAGTTCCATCCAGAAAGTTTTATCTTCTATAATATTACAGGAAAATTATGAAAACGCTAATATTTGAAAATAATGAACAAATTGTTACATAATTTTTGGACTACTTAATTTTGAATCGCAAACAAAGTCTTTAGCGTAACATTCGTTACATATTACAAGAACTACATGAATTTACTTAAAATAAACTCGCCATATAAATAAACACGTGGTCACTATTTGCACATTACTGCAAGCATCTTTTTTTTTTTTTTAATTGAAGCAAATATTCATGGTTTCATGTTCAAAC
Organism: Halyomorpha halys; assembly: GCF_000696795.3. Classification (NCBI taxonomy): domain Eukaryota; kingdom Metazoa; phylum Arthropoda; class Insecta; order Hemiptera; family Pentatomidae; genus Halyomorpha; species Halyomorpha halys. Next base: position 53,673 of record NW_027107551.1, on the reverse strand, counting down.
TAAATCTATACAGTATTAATAGTAGTTGTATTAGTTTTACCTATTAAATGTGACTGTAAAACGCATTATTATCCAATAAAATTGTCTATAGAAGTATATTAAGCCAATGAGAACCCTGTTCTACTATCTAACCAAAACGTGGCAGATGAAGGGCGAATTTAAGGCAAAATTTAGCAAGTTATCCTTATAATGAGTTAGTCAAACTTGTTAACATTACCCCAAACTTAACCAGATGTATTTGGTAAACTTCACTAAATCCAATTGATTTTTTTAACGATACATAAACCTTCTTAATTGTATATATAGAGAGGGGGTGGCTCAGTGGTAAAGAACTTCGACTGTAACGGATAATTATTTACTCTGTTACAGTAGCGGTGAGTATACACTGTGGGTTAGGAAGCCCTGTCTCATAAAGTGGGTACTCTTGATTGGGGAAAAATCTGGCGGTTGAGCATGATTCTGACCAAATCACCTCGCCTTGATAAGGCTTATAACCGACCAAACCAAGTGGATTCACGAACTTACAGAACGGAAACTAATTCTAAGATGAACTACAATAAAAGCCATAATATCCTATGGTACAACATATAATCGAAAACACATGGAGTGTTTCTATTGTAGAAAACTGGTTCGAATGTTGATGAATTATGGCTTGTTAGTGTGTGGAGGACACGAGATGAGACTCAAGAGATTAATGAATTGCTTCATAAGATTCATTTTCGCTTTAGGCACCGCCATTGGAGGGGCATGCCAGTCTCTACCCCCCATCCCATATTTTATCAAGAGGGCCCAAGTGTCTTATTTCCCACCCCCAATATTAAATAGTCATTTACCTTAAAATCATCCATTAAAAAGTTGAACGTCTAACATAAGTAATAATAAGACTTCATTTGAACGAAAATAATGAATAGGGACAATGTCCCTTCCTGTAAATTAATATACTATTATTTTTAGTATGTTCCAGGATGTTAGTATGTTTACTATATACAAAAGGATTCACTCGGTAAACTATTCGTGTCATGTTAATAATTGATGAACGGGTTACTCCTTTATGTATGACATTTTATATAATAATATTATCTTGTTGCACTAACCTTGCCCCAATATATCTTGCTGGAGACCTTTAAGTTTTGGGGCCACCAGACGTTGTAAAATCTGTGGTTGGTATTCCAAGGAAATGTTTTCCTCCTTACCAATCCCATTGCAATCCTTAGCAACCAAAAAACCATTCCAACATTCTTGACCTTCTGTTTCTCTATCCACTACTTATTTATCCATTTTTATAGAATCCCTTATAAGTTATCCTGTAGCGGTTTAGAAATACTTCAAAACTTAAAAAATACTGGGCTTTGTGTACGTAGCAGACTTGAGTCTTCCATGGTGCACCATCGTAGTTATAGTACAAGAGCCCGGTAGCAAAAAAGGCAGTTATATCACAACAATTTTTTATTACATTAATGAGGATTTCGTATAATTACTAGTCAAAATTGAGGAGCCTATAGTAGGAAATCTTTAGTTAGTGAGTGGATTTATTGTGAAAAAAACCTTTTTTATCAGGAACCATGAAACCTAAAGTTGTCAATAGACTTTACATTTTTTATATATATAATTTATATTATATATATTATTTCATATTATATATTATTTATATTTATCAATGGACGGAGTGTTTGATTCAGAAGTTTTTGGGTTCGATCCCCACCAGTCAAGATTTATTTCCTTCTGAAGTGCTATAAAGTAGTAGGTTTTAAATTTTCCAAAATATATTCCCAAAATGTTTGATTTAAAAAAACTACAACTCAGGCACAATTGGTTTTAGAGATGTCTGCCAGCAATGAAATTAAAGATAGTTTAATGTACTATAAACCAGTTTATAACGTTTATGTTCATAGGGGTTATAATTCTTATATCTGCATATGAATATAAACTTTGCATATGAAAACTTGTCCGAAAAACTAGAAATTAATTTATTTTAGCAAATATCATGAAAAATACTACTCCTACGAAAACAAACGTCATGAACTACTTCATAGCTCGTTAAACTAGCTTTAATAGGAGTGCTAATAGATATTTGTACGTCTTGTTTAAAAAAAAAAAAACGCACAGCATATTACTCTTCTTTAAATTATGTTCTATTAGGTTTTCAAGTGTAGTTAGTAGTTTTAACGATATGGAGTTCGAAATGAAAAATTTATTTATTTAACGTCTTGAAACATCCGATTTTTTTATTCTCCCAAACTATACTTGGTACACTCATCAATTTTGACTATTAATTATACATAGTTTTCATCAAATTAATAAAAAAGACAGTTTTTTCTCCTCTTGGGCTCTTTTACTATTGCATGCCAGTTTACCGTTATGATGTAATGGCAAATAGTTGGCATGTTTATATTTTTAATAATTATTTATTTTATTTTTTTGGCTTAACCCCTATATTGAGGACCTAAACAGCAACCTAGTCTAACCATGTTTTTCATTTTGTGGGACCACCACTCAATGAAAAAAGTCAACGGCCCAAGGCCGGATGCGAACCGGTGCCGCCACCCGTAGACCTCAGATTGATAGACTTGCGCCTAACCACCTGAGCTACGAACGGCTCCTTTACTAATTAATACAATTTCAAACCCAGCTGAAAGCTGAACACGGTGAGGCGAGGGTCACGGATTATTTGGTTCAGAGGATTTTGGGTTCGATCCCCACCAGAGTCAGTCAAGATTTATTTCTTACTGAATCTTGGCATTCCCACTTTTGGGGCTTCAAGGTTCTCAATGGAGGACTTGAGCTAAAACAACAATAAAATAAAAGTTCTAACTCGTGAAAGAGATTCATTACACTATTAATACTAACTTTAGAAAACGTTTATTAAAGAAGATTGATACAGAAATTATTGTCAGAACTGTTTTAGAATTAGAATTTATTTAAAACAAAAACTATTGACTTCATTGTTTAGTTTATTTTGTAAAGATCATCAGAACGAAAATAAATTATAAACCTACAAAATTTGGCTTTGTCTTTAAGAAAACACTGGTGCGGTGTGCACACATGGCATCGTATATCTTTCACTCACTATTATTATTTTTATTTTTTTAATATAATTTATTTATTGTTATTTACAACTGTATAAAAATATATACAACAAGTAAATTTGCTGTAGGTAATATAATGACATGATACAAACACGTGGAGAATCTACCCATTGATATAACTCCAAACTTACTATTTTAGGTTTTCTCGATGGGAAAATAATGAATATTAACTTTGTTCCTGCCAAGAATACAACAGGTTAACAAATGATAACGAGACCGTGGAATATAGGAATTTACTGTACAGTCATCTTGCATTGCTAACATTAACTTCTCACTTAACACTTTTCTCTTTCTATTTATATGGCAATCACTACAGAGAGAAATTCTCTATTCGGCTATGCTGCCCAAATGCATCGGGTTACTAACACATATCATATTATCAATCTAGGATTCAATATATAAACACTATCATATGCCAATCAAAGATAAAAGATACAATTTTTTTTTCTACTCTTTCTTTCTTTAAACAATAATCAACTATACCCTAAATACAACATATCTCAATTTTTTTTTTATTTTTTCGACCTTCTTCCCATTCAAAATTATATTATATATTCGTTATTCATTCTTTATCTTTTTTTTTTTTTTGTTTTCAACGCTATTCTCTTTATTTCATTCTCTCATACATCTCTTTTCCAGTGATCCGCAACACATGTCCAATGTGTTATACAAATATAATAAAAATTGGAGGAAATTATCAAAAAATTGAAATATAGAAATAAATAAAAAATAGTCACAGCAGTGGAACAATTAAAAACAAATAAATAGGTTTGCAAAAACTAATAAATAATACATATAAATAAGTTAAAAGAAATGCCTAAATAAGTTAAACCAAGGCTAAAAAAGTTAACAAAAAATAAATAAATGAATACAAAATATATAAGTAGGGTGAGAAACGTAATGATAGAGAAGTTAATGGCAGCAATGCAACATGACTATACAAAGAACTCCGAAGCGTCGGTTAAATTTGTAATATAAATGCATATAATGCATACTGTATTGTAATATAATGCATTTTAACAATAAAATGCAAAGTACAAAATAACTAAATATTTATATTATATAAGTCGAACCTTTCCTGTGTAGAAGAGTGGTGTATATTAGAATTAATATTTTGAATTCTTCATTACTGCTAACAATGAAAACTGTTTATTTATTTCAAATTAGCAAACTTAAAGAAAGATATTTTTATTTAAGTTAAACTATTCCAAATTATCTTCCCTGTTTCCGATGAGAATAAGACCAAACTGATTTTAAGGGCCTTTTAATTATTCATTTTTATATTTATTTTATTCGAAACTGTTAGAGCCGTTTTTGAACTGAAAAAAATATGTGTAAAATCGATTCTATAAAGTGGCACTTCCGGCCAGTCAATTTTATGGAAGTTTTGTCGCATCCCGGGCATTTACCCACTTTAAATATGTAATTTAAGTATATATATATATATATATAATCACACACACAGATCATTTCGCGAGACTAGGTTATTTTGAATCAAGGGACTTAAAAATGTGTATTTTCGTTTAAAATTTGAACTTTTGCACGATCGCAACACCCCCTCTCCCCCTTACTAAATATTTCATATATCGGTAAGTAAAAGTAAAAAGGAAATCATTTATTTCAATTCACAAAATTATATGTGCGGCACATGGACATATGATCAGCTGAGAGACACATAATCATGATTAATAACAAATAAAACCGAGTTTTCCGACATGTTTAGAAGAATAAAGTTCAACATCCATAGGCTAAAAAGTCTTCAACAACGTTTTTCTACTTTTGTGATGTGTATACATTATTTCAAGTTTTCGTTCTATTTGTTTTGGTTTTCTAAAAATACAATAATTTTTCACTCTTTGTACCTTCCATGCAAAATCACCACAGAGTGTTTGTTGAATTAAAATAAAATAGGAGTTGACATTAAAAATAAAAATAATGAAATAAAGTATTAATTTGAATAAGTATGAGATCAAAAATGAAAAATGTTATTAACAATTTTTACAAACATTTTTATTAGCCTTAATAAATTCGATCCCTTACAAACACACAATTCTATTTTAAACAATTCATCTTTATATTATGAGAATTTTTTTTTTAATAAAAAAATCTTAAATAATCATCAGGGTTTCGGATATGGCTGATACGGTTAAAGGATGTTGTAGTTCATGATATGCCGGAAGATCATCGCCTTAAGATCTCGAGAAAAAACTAGAATTTCTTATTTTAAGTGAATTTTGATGAAATTGACTCAAAAGTATTTCTGATACATGATTATATTTTAGCCTGAATGTGGTGCATAAATCGCGAAACGCTTTTAAATAAATTAGTGGAAAATTTGAGAACCTGTTAACAAGTTTTACTCATTAAATGACATTAATATTATAATATATTAGCAAGAATGACAATAAAGGAGAAAATTATATGTCATATATAGGTTTTTGTTATCAAGTAAATAGCTTATAAATAGTTCTTTGAGTGTATATGATATATTAGTGTTGTTGTAAGCGCATGTTTATGGTTTTGTTGAATTTGTTTTTTAGCAGCCTGAAGATGGGGGAAATCTCCCGAAACGTTGCTGATGATATGAAATAAACTATTGTATTTCAATAAGGAAGAATTTCTGTCATTCACTAAATCCAGTTTAATCTAGAATTTCTTAATCTAAGTGAATTTTGATGAAACTGACTCAAAATTATTTCTGAAACATTATTATATGTAGCCTGGATATGGTGCATAAAACGCTAAACGCTTTTAAATAAATTAGTGGAAAATTTGAGAACCTGTTATATTTTTTTAATAGCTTATTAAGCGTATTGATTAGAGTTGAATTGCAATTAATATTGTTAAATGCGTTGGATAGTAACAAAAATGATCAAAGATTGAAGCAACCTAGGAGATGGGTTGGGCAGACTTACTGCGCAACCCGTCCACACAGCCTACATCAATAGGTGGCCTGGTCCGGGACACTCCTTCAATTTAACGTCTCAGTAGCGTCTATATCTTACGCCATTTTTGACCATTACAACCCAAGTCCCTTACTTCATTTAGTCTGAAGAAGTCCCTTACTTAATTTCTGAAATGAAGATGAAGTTCCGAGTTCGAAACAGGACAAAAGAAAAAAAAAATCTTGATCACTGACCTTAATTTTAATTATCCAGAGATGATCGAAGAGCTTTGATTTAATGTAATTCATTATTATCAAATTATCGACGTAAAAAGACAATGAACCTTCCCAAGGTAAATTCATTGTTTATTTATCTGTTGTTAATAAACAATATATTTATTATTGATATTATATGAGGAGGGGATTGGGAATGGGATTAGTGAATAACACCAGAATTTCAAGCCTTCAACAGGACTAAAAACAAAAACATGATAATGATCTTAATGAATAAAAGGAAATATAGAAAAACAAGAAAATAAATAATATCATAATAAATGATTATTTTATATATAAGCTTTATACTTTCTCGAGACTGGTTATTATTGTTAAAATAAATAAATTTCATTCCAGTTTTAGTCTCAAAACAATTTATATCACAACCTGATAAATTATAATAGTGAAAATTTTTTTTTTTGTTGATAGATTTATTTATTGATAGATATTACAATCTGCCACACAGTTGTGGGCAGTAGGTAATATTGATGAATGATCTCATACATACTAAAATAAAAAAATAAAATAAATAAGTAGAAAATAAAAAAATAAAATAATAATAATAAAAAAAAAATGAAATAAAATAAAATAAAATAAAAAACTCTCTTAAAATATATACAAACAAAAGAATAAGTGAAAATTAACTGTGATTAAAAGTTATAATTTTTAATTTAACATGAAGAATTGAAAAAAAAAAAATGTGTAATTGTGGACTGAAATTAATACCCTGTACAAAGTTTTTCATAAATTGATGAGCTTCTAACATTGTATTAAGATGGCCGAAACGTCGGACTATAAAGAAATTGGAGAAAAAATATTTATTTAAACAATAAATGATTATATTTTATTATGTTTTTGTTTATAGCCATAATGAATGCTTGAAATTATGTCCGAAACGTTGGCAGTAATAAATAATGCTTCTTTGTGTTGTTCGCTGACCGCACCCCAACTAACTTCAACAAATAACGCATCATTATTGAGTTAATTGATGAATTAGTCAATATCAACTGTTTTAAAATTTCCTTTTTCATATAAAGAAATGAAAGAAGTAAAAGAAAACAAAGTTTCGAAGCTACGTTGCCTAAATATATTAGGCATAACAACTTATTACTCCATTGAGAAATACAATACAAATACATTTTTTTTCCTTTTCATTTTAACAATTTATATACATTATTATCAATAATTATAATACTTCATCTTTTTTATTTTAATATCTCTATTCCATTGATAATTATTTTTAATTACATTAAAAAAATGTATATATGGAATATATAGTAAGGGAAAGTACTGAGATGGTCAAAATTTTTGAATTTTTAACACATGCTTAAGATCTAACATAAGTACTATAAAAAATTAATACTATAAACAAGAAAGAAACTAACCCTTATATATGAACTGCAGAATGTAAGTTCTATAGCTAGCCCTCTTCATATGTACATTGCTTTGAGGATTGACCATTACATTCCAAATTACATATCTTACATAGATCAGAAACGAAATTTGAAATAATAAAAACAAAGATACAAGTTTTTTTACGGAAATGCACTAGATCCCCTGATAGTACAAGAGCCCAAGAGGAAAAAAAAGGCAGTTATCTCACCCCTATTTTTGATTACTTTGATGAAAACTATGTATAATTACCATTCAAAATTGATAAGTCTGCCAAGTATAGGTAGGGGGAATAAAAATGGCGGCTGTTTGAAAGCGAGAAAAAAATTTAATTTTTCATTCGTAGCTTTATATCTTAAAAAGTATGAACAACACAAGAAAACCTAAGAGAGCGTCATTTAAAGATGATCAAATTTGCTAAAACAAGAGCTATTTACGTTAAGTACTTCTCGAGATATATCTTTTTAAAAAGCTACATTTCATAAAAATGTTTTTTGGGACGTACTGAAAGATCAGTAGTTAGTGAATTTATTTTGGAAAATCTATATTTCAAAAACCATTTGACGTACAGATGTCGATTAGCACTCAAATTAAAGCTAGTTTAATGAGCTATAAAGTAGTTTATGATGTTTATCTTCGTAGGAGTAATAGTTTTCATGAAATGATATAGTTGTTCGGACAAATTTTTATTTGCCAAATTTATATTCATATCTGGATATCAAAAGAACTACTACCCCTACGAAGATAAGTGTCTTAAACTACTTTATAATTAGTTAAATTTCCTTTATTTTGAGTGTTGGCAGACATATGTGCGCCTCATGAATCTAGAGATATATTTTTTCAAAAATCCAACTTTTCATACGAACAACTAGAAATTAAGTAAGTAGTAAATTTACCTAGCTTTAATTTGAGCGCTGGCAAACATCTGTACGTCAAATGGTTTCTGAAATGAAGTTTTTCATAAATCAAACTTATTGTCCGAACAACTATAAATCAATTTATTTTAGCAAATATCATGAAAGCTACTACTAAAAAACCAGCTTCCTACGAAGGTAAAGGTCATAAAGTTCTTTATAGTCCATTATACTAGCTTTAATTTGAGTGCTAATAGACATCTGTACGTCACATAGTTCCTGAGATATAGATTTCTCAAAATAAATTAACTAACTACTAATCTTTCAGTAGATTTTTCAGAAATTTTGCTTTTAAAAAAGCTATATCTCGAGAACTATTGGACGTAAATAGTTCTTTTAAGGCTAATATTTCAGCAAATTTACTCTTCTTTAAATAATGTGCTCTTAGGTTTTCTAGCGTTGTTGGTAGTTTTTAAGATATAGAACTCCGAATGAAAAATTAGTGTTTCTTCAGGTTTTGAAATAGCCGCCATTTTTTATTCCCCCTACCTATACATGGCAGACTCATCAATTTTAACTATTAATTATACATAGTTTTCATTAAAGTAATCAAAAATTGGGGTGAGATAACTGCCTTTTTTTCTTCCCGGCTCTTGTACTATGGGTCCAAATAACCAAGTCTCGCAAAAACGAAAAGCCTTAAGAAACTGAAAATAAATATTTAAATCGAGTATATACCTGGGGTATGACAGCAACTAAAATCGACTTGCCGGAAATGACACTTTATATAATCGATTTTTTTTCGATTTTCTCCAATACGGCTCTAATGATTTAAAATCAATATGTAATAGTATTTAACGTGAGTTAGATCTCATCCTCCATGGAATACTTTAACCGGGATTAAATGACGAATTTTTGAAATATGTTACTTTAAAGTAACTTTAACTTATTAGAAATAAATATCCAGTTTCCTATTAGCACTAATAAACAACGGATAAATAAAAAGTATTAAATAACTTGATAAATAATTAAAGTAGTAAGTAAGAGAAAAATGGAGACTGGAGTTGGAATTGGAATATGCCGAGACCTCCACACCTCTTCTCATCGTATTCATATATACACGCTTTCAGTTATAATTTGTAAAACTGCTGTATTCTAGGTAGCAACGGTCTGGTCCTCAAAGGTAAAAATGTAAAACTGTAAGATACCTGGGAATTCACTTCGATCACCCCCTTACCAGGAACCACCATATCAACATCAAACTAACTCAAACCTAAGCAAGGATAACAATGATATAACCTATCCTAAATAGAAAATCTAAATTAAAACCAGAAATCGCTATTCTCATTTTTAAAACAATTCTCAGGCCACTGCTGATTTATGTCTGCGAGGTCTAGGGAGCGGCATCCTTTACGAAAAGGAAAAAAATAAAGTCATAAGAATTGCAGCAGATGTTCCTTGGTTTGTAAGAAACAGCCAATTGCATCGGGAATTACAAATAGAGACAATAGAGGATTACATAACAAAAAAGGTTCATCAAGTTCCACTCCCTGTTACCTACAACTTGGGAAACCCAACCACAACCCAAAGACTGAAGCCCAGGCAACTGCAGGACATCCTGTTATAAGTTTTTTTATTTATTTATAACATTGTAAATAGTTAGCGGTGTCTTTTGTACGAAGCTATACCCCCCACAAATGCTTTAAAAAAAATCTATCTCTTACATTAACCATGTAAAGCCCACCAGGCCGATCTGGTATTAATAATAATATTTTTTATTTATTCTGGGATTGATCCCTTTACAATAATATACAGGCGTCAGAATGAGGCTTAGAGTGACATACAAAATAAGAATGAAATTATAAAACGTCATAAAACATAATAAAATAATGAATTTGAAAAGATTAAAGAGAACAAAAATAATTAACAGAATATATAAAATAAGAATAGTACAAATAAAGTAAAACCATATGTCATATCATAAAACATAAGTTGACAAACACTTCTGATAATAAATAATAGAAAACAAAAATGATAAAAATCAAATATAATTAAACTAAAAATTATAAATGGAAAGGTACAATTTCTGCTAATATACATACTTACAAGAATAAACGTAATCTTGAAACATTAAGTACAAAAAATATATAATTTTATTTTGAAACATTCAATTGTTATTCTTCCGTAATTGGATGGACAGAAGGTGGTCGAAGAACGGGATTTGAAGGTTGAAAGGGTATTAGAACTACGAATGAAGGAGGGAATAGAATTCCATAGGGATGAGGAACGGATGAGGAAAGATCTAAAAACCAAAGGCTGCGGTTCGATGGGCAGTTACATATAAGTCTGAAGGTCGTGAGCGGGTATTGCGGGAACGCAATGAGGATTTAAATTGAAGGATATCAGAGATGTACGATAGATGGCGGGATTGGATGAAGGAAGCAAGAAAATATTTACGACGGAAATATTGAGGCGTAAAGCCACTTCAATTCTTCATAAAATTGGGTGACAGAGGCGTTCGTGAGGATTCCAAAGATGAATCGTACAAAGCAATTAATTAACCGTTTTAATTTATATTAAAACTTGAGGTATTAAATAAATAAAATAGGCAGGAACAATGTATCTCACACCAGGAGAAAAGAACACCAGTTCTCATCGTTAGCAATAATAAATAATGTATAAATAGAAAAAAATATAACCATCTGACCACCCGATCTTTCCCGATTGCATGACGGCTTCCATATGTTTGTTGAACTGTTGTATAAAATGTAAAATTTATATTTGTTATAACCACCTCGAAAAACCATAAAATACGATTTTAATAGCAACAAAAAAATAAGCATTTTTGTTCATAACTTTTCCCTGGTCTTAAGATTTTTTTTTTTCGAAGACAACAAAAATAGCACCAACACGAGTCTGAAAATCAACACAAAACTTCGGAACGTGAGCAGGTCGCGATGAGCACACCGCACCAGATTTTTTATTTATCTTTTCAGGTCACTTCTTCAAAATTTTATAACGTAATAAAATGTTTATACAGATTGAAAAATTAAAAACTAGTCAATTTTCAACACATGCTTAACATTTTTTTTTAAATTTTAATATATTTATTGATATTGACAAATGTACATAAATACATCTAGTAAATTTGAGGAAAATCATAATGGTATGGTACAAGCATGGAGAGAAACTACCCATTGGTAGCACTCTAAAAACATTTTTACAATATAAGGTCTCGAGGCTATCTTCTTTTCAGACGTCTCGGAGTATTGTCCGAAATAAAAGAGGAAGCAAGATTAGAAACTAATGGGTTTGAGTGGTTAGGGAGTTTGTAATGGAAGGATCGATATCTGGTTCGGACTAGATCAGTTACAAATGGAACATTAAGGTCTTTGTGGATGATTTTATTTGTGACAAAGTAGGGAGCATTTAGGATTTTGGGTTTTAAGGATTGGATACGAGAGGAATTCGAAGGTTTAGTAGAGCCCCAAAGCTCAACGCCGTATGTCCAGATAGGCCTGTAGTCATGTAAATCAATCTTTTGTAGTGAATTTGAAGTTTGGACCGTTTGTCTAGTAAGTGCTGTAATAGTCGAAATCGACGTGCAGTTTCCTGTCTTTTCAGTCTTGTATGAGGATTCCAGGTTAGTTGTTTGTCCAGATGTAGTCCAAGGTAGCGGATCTGTTCAACAGGGGTAAGGGCAACATTATTGAAGTATACTGTAGGGCAGTCAGTAGGTTTACGACGTAGGGTAAAGGTAATTTGATGGGATTTGTTGGAATTTATTTTAATCCTCCAATTACGACACCATTCTTCGAGAGCTGTGATATAGGATTGAAGAGTTTGGGATGCAATTAAAGGGTTATTATTAACAGCGAGCACACATGTGTCATCGGCATAGGTGGCAAGGATAGTGTTAGCATTGGTTGGGATGTCTACTGTACAGATTGTGAAGAGGATGGGACCGAGGATACTACCCTGAGGAACCCGCTTAACATAATTACTATAAAAAACTAATACTATAAACAAGAAAGAAAACTAACCCTTATATATGAACTGCAGAATGTAAGTTCTATAGCTAGCCCTCTTCATATGTACATAGCTTTGAGGATTGACCACTACATTACAAATTACATATCTTACATAGATCAATCAGAAACATAATTTGGAATAATAAAACCAAAGATATTGGTTATACCACCTAGATTGATAAAATACTCGACTGTTCAACATCAGCCTATCTATAGATATCCAAGAACTCTTGCTTACTCCTCTTCACTTTTTATTTTCTACCATATAAGTATCCAAAGAAGGACTTTCAAAGGTCTCAAGATCCATGACATCGTTCATCAAAATTATAAATCAAGTCAATTTTGAAATCACTGCCCTATGTATAAGTAGGTCGGCAGTTTCTTAGCTCGCTGTTTTTTATTCACGTTTTTTCCCAATAGCTCTTTTCCTAGTGTAAAGGACAGTGCAAACCGATTTCTAAGTCCATAAGACCTTTATTCAAAAAGTTTAAGCAAAATCCTTTGACGATATTTTAAGATCCATTATACACATACAGAAATTGCTCGTATAATAATATAAATTTTATTATTTTTCATAATTCTCTTTTTTTACAACAGTTTTTTTCTATAATTATGTTTTAATACAAATGACATTATTTTTTTTAATTCATTGGTGTTAAAAAATTTTCTGAAACGGTTTTAAAAAATAAACTAACTCTATAAATGTAAAATAATCAATGAATATTCTACTATGAGGTGTTGATAGTTGACCGTAGGTTAATATGTGGAGAAATATATATACATATTAAAATAAATATTTGTATTTTGTATCGTATATTTCATTTTTTTTTTCATACAGTTCAATATGTTTAACCCTTAGTTGTCCATATTTACAACTAAAATACAATAATATATTATGGCGTATTACAACAAAAGTATGAAAAAACGATCCTGTTTGTAATACATCTCGATAATGGATCAAACGAATATCTAATAACCACAAATGGTTCATCTACACAACAGAATAATCAAAATTGTTAAAGTCGGTGAGGATGGGTTCAAATTTATCCGAGTCGTATAGAAAAATGAGAGATCTTACAACATAGTAAATGAAAGCAACATCAGAAAGATTTTTTTTTTCAAAATAATTTCAAAATCTAAAATTTTACTTATATGAAAGTTTAAAATATTTGAAAAACAATTATTGTACCTTATATTAATTATTACGTCACCATACTGTATAAAAAGTTTATTATAGTACAGATATATTATAAAAAGTATAGGAAACTACACAAATTAAACTAAAAAAAAAAAAAATGTAGTGCGGTGCGAGCATCATGCAACTTTCCCTTACCTTCTTACTTTGAATTAAAAATAATCCTGGCCAGTTTGAAAACTAAAATTTCTTAATGATACACAATGAAAATGACTCCCCTAGTTATATTTCCATACAGGTTGGTGAAATTAAAAAAAATATATGTTTCTTGGGTAATGTAAGAAGGATATTTTTAAAAAATAATTATTAACAACAATGGAAACAAGAAAAAATTTGTTTATAATTCAGTATTTTTATCTGTTACCTTCCATTACCTTCTACCACATTATGTATTAGGTATTAATTTATTTAAATCTTTGACTTTCCAACGGTATACTATGCATATGTATTACAACTATTATTTACAAAAAATTGTTTTCATCTTGGGAAAATATTTTTTTTCTCCTTTAATTAATTATAAAATTCATTTTATATTTGAAAATTCGGTATTTTAGCACTGTCAAACTGTTTCAATGAAAACAAGACATGGCTGAGATTAATGAACATTTAATTCTAGATTGATATGACTAGTCTTATCAAAATTGTTAGAGATGCTTTTAAGAAAAAAAGTAATAAAAATAGTGGCATTTCCGTTAAGTTGATTTTAGCTAAACAAAATTTTCTGTATGCATCCCAGACCTTAAATACTTAATTTAAAATTCGTAAAAAATTATTTTTTTTGAGCTATGCTTTTCACATATATACATACCATTTTGTGAGACTTAGTTATTTGAACGAATTTTGAAGAGGGAAGTTATTTTTTGTGAAATTAACCCTATTAAGAGAACCACATTTGGTAGGAAGGTACCTAAGGGTATAATTAATTAAGGTTAGGACTCTTCTGCAGTTTCAAATACTTTTTGAATTTGTTACTAAAATCCAAAATGACACTTTGAATACAATCTATTTTACTAACATTTTCGATTACATAGTTATGCCTACAAATCTAACCTGGTAGTAGTTAACTTACTAAATAAAATATTCACATATAAAAATGAAGTTTCATTTGTCACAATAATACATAAATATCAATTTAAAGTTGATAAGATTTTTCAAAACAATAAAATAGTTACAGCTGTTCATTCAATGAAATTCAGAAACATAGACACCAATGATTGCACAACGTCGATTCCCTGTGAACCCAAAAGTTTCAACTTGAACTCTATAAACTGTCATTGAGCTACATTATAAAAATTCAAAGTCTTCCAGGATATTTTCTGAATCGGAAATAGCTTGGCGATATGAAATTGAGCTTTAACGACAATCTTCTTTACGCCTTTTCGAACTGTGTAACACTAAGAATATGATTTTAATTGAAGTATTTATTACTCAATTAACTACTTACCTGCAACACAGAACTGGGTAATCATCGTCTACGGCCTCCTTGATTAGAAGATTACTAAAACAAAAAAGACTGGGAGACGTAAACAAGTATGTAAATAGGGACCTTATCGAGAAGACCTGGGCCGGATATGTACACATGCTATCGTTTTTCTTTCCGGAGTTGGAGGAGAACTGGCCGGCGACAAAAGAGATAAGGTAAGCCCTGTTAACACTTGCTACTTGCTAGCATCTCTACCTCACCAAGGTTTAACCCTCTCGAGATATGTTGTCTTTGAGCCCCCTTGTCTCGACCAAACAGTGGCTGGATACCTGAACCTGGAGACCGGAAACTGTAGTCAGGTTGTTCATAATAATCCATCATCTTCCATGAATCTAAAGAGTGGTAGGATCTGAGGAGGCCAAATCCAAACAAATGGTAGGTATAGACGGTATCGATAGTGTCTTCAATAATGACATGACCGCAGAGGGTAACCAAGTAAGGGAAATAAAGGAAAAATCATTTATCACCAGTTATATTCAAATAGATATTTTTATTAATTGATTTCAGTTCAATACAATGCAATAATAAACAAGTACTATAGAGCCGTAATAATATCGTATGAAATTTATTAATAGTAATAATATTGTAAGTAATAACATCATTAGCACTGATATAAAATAAAGTAATAATAATATAGTATTAGTAAAATATAATGGTAGTGAAAGTTATTTGCAAATAAAATTGCCCACAAATATTATACTTGGGGTGAGCTTTATACTCTACAAAATTAGAGAAACAGTTCAGGAAGATTGAGAATTTAGAAACAAAGGTCAGACATAATTAAGAATAAGTTAAATTAAATACTAAGTACATTGGCATATTCAATTGTTAGTAGTTGAAAAAGGGGTAATTTTAGAGCCCTCGCATACGCATATAATTTACCGGCCGGAAAAAACAAACCGTGTTAACCTTTTAGGGGAAGTGAATACAGGTTTACATATGCTAAGAATTTTACTGGCGGAAATATTCCGATATCAGCCGGCTCATCTACTAGATCATTTGGAAAATAACTTACGGCAAAATTCTTCATCCTGTCTGATTTTTATCATTAAGTTCTCACTTTTGATAAACCATAACATAGTAATTTCACTGAACTACTTCTCTGTTGTTTAAAACATAAAATTCACTTCAAGCATGATGTATGTGAACAATTCGATTTGCTGATCTTTTTTTTTTTTGACCGGAATTTTTTGCCGGATACGGTTTATAAGTGGTTTAGCATATAATCAGCACTTATTTATTTATATTAATTTATTGATTGAAATTTCGTATTTGTGCATGGTGTTTCTATAAATTATAGTAGACCCTCGGGCCAAGAGGAAAAGAAACCAACTGCGTTATTGGAGTACCGTAGCTATTGCGAAGGAAGAATTATACCAACATGTACGAAAGATGATTTATTTAAAAAAAAAAAGTTGTACATCTATAATAGTAAGTCATAAAAAACAGTGCGAAAAAAAAATTCCCTTATATAGGTACTTTTCTAATTCGTGTAATTCATTTTTGAATTTGTGAAAACGTTTGTTATTTTATTTTAATTTTCTAATTGCCATTTTGCTTCGCTTCACATTTTTTTATTTAATGGAAGCAACTTGTAGAAATTTTAAGAGTTCGACAGACAATCAATCAAAATTATAAATATTAAACAAAAAGAGAAATAATAATCATTAAGAAAAAAAAACAAAAACAATAAAATAAAGTAGGAGAAATATAATAAATTAAATAATTATGAGAGATAGTTGACCGTGGATGATGAATGAGGAGAAGATGGTTGGGGGTGCGATCAATGAAAAACACAAATAAGTACGTACGATTAACTTATTTTATAAAATAAGTTAATCGTACTTATTTGTGTTTTTCATTGACCGCACTCCCAACCATCTTCTCCTCATAATAAATTAAATAATTTGATTTATAAGGAAAAGTTTGTTCCCTAAAAAATAACTTAATACCATCAGAAAAATGCTTTAAAATATCTATATAACCTAACTTATTAGGACCTTTATGATGCTGAATAAAACCTAAAACCCTACACTCCAGGTGAGTAACAAAAAGAAACACAAATCATATTCAAAATTGGCTTTCAATCCAGATATAAATATAGTTAAACAAGAGCTTAGTAAAAAAAATCTCATATTATAATAACTTAATTATTCACTAAATCGAATAAGTAAATAAACAGTTACAGTTACTGAAGTCCTTCAAGATGTGACAAAAAAATGCAAAATTACATGTTCGTCTCTAATGTGCTTGATTCATTCAATCACACTTGGTGAACAAATATAAATGTCATTATATTTGAAGGCTATTCAAACATTGAGACCATGGTCCTAGATCCGCACTATATCTGAATTTGCGATGCAATGAGCCGTATTATAACTTATAATTAAATAATAACATTCAATTATTTAATACCATTTAGAATGATTTTGGTTTAATTTGTTTATAAATAGTTACATACGTAATAATTTTAATTGATTTCTTCGGAAATATGACGGAGTATTAATAATCCGATAAATTCACTTGTAAATAATAAACAGTAATCTATTTTTGAATGCAGGAAAAAAGATTAAAGCATTCACTGTTACTTTTTTTAAAATATATATCTTCAAAAATTCTTTTAAAAGTTATTAAATATAAATATTGCAAATAAATAATAATCGAATAAGAGATTTAAATTTTTTTTTGTTCATTAATTTAGTGTAAATGTTTCTTAATGTAATGGAATTATAAAAATTAAATTAAATTTTTTTAATTTTTTCTGATTTTATTATAAAATAAAATATTTGATAAGGTTTATATAACTTCAACCTACTAGGTAACCAAATGTCATATGTCACTAGTATTCTATACTCATTAACAGAAGAAGAACAAGACACCAAAAATTATCTATTTATACTGAAAAAATAAATATATCTGTTTCCTAGTTAAGTTTCGCAAGTTGATGACTTTGGTCTAAGTATTACTTAATAACTTATTTATTATTTTCAGGTATGCATGTTTTAACAGTGTGTATAATTAGTTTACAGAAGAATACATTTGTACATAAAATAAGTAATATTGAATAACTTGGTCTTTTTTTTTTTTCCTGTTCCCTATTTTTATAATCTAATACTGCTAAATTTTCCTTAAACATTTATGTTAAGTACTACGGTAAGAAACTTTTTTGCATTACTTTATTTTATCTAAATATAATGTTGACTTCTCTAACTGTTTAAAAATTATTTTGAAAAAGGAAAAATAGTATTTAAAGATTAAAAAAAATAAATAAATAAATAAAAAGGAACAAATAAATGGGATAAGAAATATTAGACTTGTTAAAAATGTAATTCACTAAGTAATGAATTTTCATGACAATAAAAATTTAAAGAACAGAAAACAAGAAATTAATTCTGAAAATGTTTTAAACTGGTTATTGTTTAGATGATTTAGTATAAACAAATAATGAATTAAAACAATAATCAATATAGCATATCAATGGTTGTAATTCACAAATGATGAAAATTACCATTTAGAAGAATATTACAATTAACAAGATAAAACGAAAATTTATAATATTTTTTGTGGATTTGAGTTTCTAAAAATTTAATAATTTATTAATTTTAGATTTAGTTCATTAGGTGACACTAATATCTCTATGATTTATTCAGCTTAATCTGGGAATTCGTTGAATTAAAAAAAAAAAACTAAACAATTATTCAAAATACTAAAAAAAAAAATTGTACACAACAAAATGTTGATGTATGTTTTATATGAGATAATTAATAATTCATCTGAATCACAATGGTTACTGAACACTCACAACATATGTATCTAACGAGTTTATTCAATCATTCTTTCAATGGAATCATTTAGAAGATTTTTTTGGCCTGACTGATCATTAAAATCAATGTGGAAAACAAAATAAAAGAAATAAGCTTTTTGAAGTTGAACTAATAGTTGGCATCTCCTGTTTCAGTAATCGACACAACCTATAAACTATTAAGTAATAAGTTCATAAAAAATGTTCAAATAGTTGATAGTGGTGTCAACTAATGAAAATTATATTAAAATCAAGTACTTCTTAGCTAAAAATATATGGGTTCCATCCTTATTTAAGAAAAATACTTTTAGTAATTGAGAAGTTTTTAAAAATTTATTTAGATACAGAAAAACCTTGTTATAGAATGTTTTACCACAAACTTTCAACTACTGGTGATAGTACTCTATATTTAACCTCAACAATCAATTTTCCAAAGTATTATGCACTTGTATTTCATATTTCTGTCTTTCTTAAGTACTTACTGTATTAAATATTTTAGTTTAAAATAAAATCAGTAACAAATAACAAAATTGAATTTAACCCTCAGTGAGTATGCAGCGTCTAACAGACAATTAGTGAATTTTGATTAAATATTTTGGCGGGACTGCATGCAGCTGTGATTCACAAACTCTCAGTACCTTTATCCCCACTTTCCAAGAGTGCATAGTAACCTTAAGTTTTGTCCCAGTTATCTTGGAATAGTAACCAGTGCGCTTCTTGTAAAGTATACTGTGTGTCAGACACTGTATACCCTGCTACCAGGTGCAAAGTACGTGTAAAAGTATTTATATATGGTCACTACTGGTTATATATAGTTACTGGCAGAAATATGGTAACTACTCATTTTTGACCAAATGATTGATGAAACTGCATATTATACAAATGCCAAACTCCTAATAATACAGAGTGAAAATAATGATCTACAAAGTATTTCTAACCAGGAATGAAATTAAAGCCTATATTGGATTCTTGATGCATACTATGATAGATAAAATTAGTCATGAACAATTACGAAAAAATTACATATCGAAAATTTGTGGACAACATATATGTTTGACAACATAAATATATCATGCAATATGTCATCAAGAAGGTTTGAAACTTTGACTGCTTGTATTTAAAAATGTAAAAAAACCATATGCATCGAATGCTCTCGCAAAATGTGTGTTAGTTCTTTGAAAAAAAATTGTTAGTATTTGATTGAGATTTAGTTATTTTTCATTGATAACGAATTAGAGACACTGAGAGACTGGTGTGTTCATTTTTTTAGTTTTAAAAACATCATTTCTTCTTTTATTTATGTAGAGTGAGTACCTGTAGAAATATATTGACTCATTTTATTCCTATACTAACTAAATCATCAACATGTTTTGATCTATATATTGTGATTTTGCAATACTTCACAAATTAACAGAGTTTTTTAGAGATTTGTTTATTTTTGATAAATAAAAAAGTATACTTGTGTTATCCCATTCATATTGGAAACCGAATATTTGACCATATTTTAGGAATATATGGAAAAAGAGTGGAAATTATTGTGATCGGGGTGGTAGGTGGTAGGTGTCGGTGAGATACTCTATACCCTCACAACTGAAACAGGTTGTATGCTCACTATGGGTTAATTGGAATAATTAATTACATAATAAAACATTTACACCAAATTATTGAAAATAAAGCAAATTGACAATTCTTTATTTGATTATTATTTTCTTGCATTATTTATATTTTGTAATAAAAGGAATTTTCAATATATCAATATTCAATATGTAACTGTAAATGATTTAATTTCTTTCTATTCTGCATTCAAAATTAGGTTGCTATTTACAGGAGAATATTTGGGATTATCACTACTGCAGTTAGATAAATTTGTTCCTTAAATACTTTATCTAATTTTTTTCAAAGAAGGTAAATGTATGTCTAAGGATTAGAATTAAAAAGGGAGCACTGCTAGTGGTCCTGTAGTAAATAGTACTTTGTAAGAAAACAAGAAAAAAGTTACAAAAGCAAAAATAAATTTGTATATATGTATATATAGTTGACCCTAAAAATTGATATATAAGAAGATGGTCAGAGTTGCGGTCAAAGGAGAAACAAAAATAGTTTACAACTATTTATTTTCCAACATTTCGCCCCACTTTGCAGGGCTTCATCAGGGCTAAAAAGATACAGAATGATACAATGATAAGAATAAAAATACAAAGATAAGATACAATGATAAGAATAAAAATAAGTAACAATGGCAAGAGTAAAATATTTTTATAAAAATATGTAAAATATACAGTTAAAAAGTACAGGAGATGTACATAAAACAAAAACAAAACGGGGAAGGAAAAAAAAATAGAGATTAAATAAACGTATTGAAGTAAATAAATTAAATAAACATATACTTTTTAACTGTATATTTTACGTATTTTTATAAAAAAAATTTACCTTGCCATTGTCACTTATTTTTATTCTTATCATTGTATCTTATCTTTGTATTTTTATTCTTATCATTGTATCTTATCTTTGTATTTTTATTCTTCTCATTGTATCTTATCTTTGTATTTTTATTCTTATCATTGTATCATTCTGTATCTAGATGTTAATTATGTTACTAATTAAAAATATTCCTGCCTCATACATTTATAGACCAATATTTCAGAGTATTCCTCCATCCTTAAGATGGTCTTCTATTCATATTTTATTAAATGCTACTTAATCTGTAATTAAACTCTTACTATCTAGTATCTGAATATATATTTACACTTAAACTGTATCATTATTTGTTTACAATTATTTCTAGGAGTGTTCCTCACATATTGGCAGTCTGGAATCTCTTATATATTACACTCAGAGCAAATATGTAAAGGATGTTCCTTGAAACAATTATACATCAAATAATGATACAGAACAGACAAAGAACTTGTTTTGGATAAAATTAGACATAAAGTGTTTTGTTTAGAGATAAGGTAGCAGATAGCAGATAAAATATAAATAGAAAAGCACCCTGAAGATGGAGCAATACCCTGAAATCTAAGTGAATAATTATAAATGATAGGTATAAATTATTTGTTTTTATTATTTTAATTTTTATTATTAATTATACATACATAATTTTATTATGTTATTTATTATTTTAATATTTATTATATAGGGCAATTTGTTGATCAAATGAAATAGGGGTTGTGAAATAGAAGGGAAAGAAAAAAAAAAAGGAATAAATCGAAAAACTTGTAGTTAGTTTGTAGACTGGTATTAATTGTAAAAGAAAACTGTGGAAGAAAAAAAAAATGTTATCTATCTATTATATTATATCATGTAAAAATATGTAACTTATATTTATCTTATCCAGTCACTGATTGATCAGTATGCTGTGTAATGTAGCAACCCGATGTATTTGGGCAGCATGAATGAATAAAATATTTCTTTCTCTCTTCAAAAAAAAAAAAAAACTGAAAGAATTATTTTCAAAAATACATGTATTGAACCTTTATTCTTCCTTAAAAACTATTGCTACAATATTTAATTATGTCAATTAGTGATGAAAACCAGCTGATAGGATGGTAGTAATCAGGACTAGTTGGTTTTTGTTTGGATAAACCAACTACTTTTATGTTCCTTAATAATCATAAATTTTTAATAATAATAAAGAAAATGCATAGAATTACTCACAGAATTCTTAGAAACCAGCTCTTACACCTACAATGTACAATAAGAAATCTTTTTTGTGTAGAATTTTATTTCAATGGTATCTTGTGCTGGTCAACATAATTTTTTAATACATCCTTCTGCATGCAGTATACATTTTAATATAATTAAAATTGGAAAAGTAAAAGTAGTATTTAAAATTAAATTAAAGATAAATTAGTAATAAAAAATGAATAAAACATGGACTAACTATTCCTAAAAGTTCAGTAAATGTGATCCCTAAACTGGTCAACTTTTAACCGATTAGTAATTAAGTGGTACTGAAGAGACTAAAGGCTTTGTTCCCTCATTTTTTTGGATTATCCTCATATTATTCATTAGAAAATAAAAAAAAAATGTTATTTGGAATTCTGCCAAAACAAACTCATATATAGTGTAAGAGAAATAGAATTAATCCAGTCTCAACTAATAACAATTGAGAAATGGTTGACAAAATAATAATATTAACAATTTTATGCTACTTCAGCTCACTGAGTCGATAAAAAAAAAAACTTGATTAGAAATTCAGTGTAAAAAAGTTGTCTTTGACCTTTTCAGTAAGTACTATTAATGGAAATATTGTTGTGTTTCATTTTTAATTATTATATCATAGATTTTAATAATTTAAAAATCATCTATATATGTAAAATTTATACAGATAAATTATAAAATCTGTTGTGAACTTTGGTATCAGCATAAAACTTCTAATAGCAAATGTAACAAAAAATAAAGGGAAAAAAAGATCATGACGTAAAAATAAATAATAGCAAGATTAGTATAGTGAAAAAAGTTACACACACACAGACACACATACATATATATATATATATATATATATTTCTTTTCTTTTTTTTCAGTTAACTATACAGACCTTCTAGATCATTGGCCACTTGAACCAGCCTTCTCCAGACCTGCCTATCTTGGGTTACTGCTTTCCAGTTAGCTGCATGTAGCTCTTTCAGATCTTTGTTGATTTTGTCAATCCATCTGGTTTTTGGCCTCCCACGTGATTTCTTGCCAACTATGCTGGCATTCATTGATCTGTAGAGGCGTCCTGAGGGATCGCTTTGAGCAGCATGTCCCACCCATCTTAACCTCCTTGTCTTCATATCATGAGATATTTACTGACCAGTCTCTGCAAGCATTTCACGGTTAATTGTTCTCCCCATGGGAAATATTTGATAATTAGGTAGCTTCAAAGTGCATTCTGAGGCAGTTTAATAAAGTATTTAGCAGTTAAAACCTTAGTTTTTAATATATCAGTTAAGGTAATAATAAAGCGGTTTTAACAATAATTACTCATCAAATATGCACTGCAGAACCCCTGCCATGACCATGGACCATGGACCACTGGTTGGGAACCAATGTGTTATACACAAATAAGAGAACATCATGATTTATTTGTTGTTAACCGTAGATCTAACACAAGAACATGATTGGAGGTGCAATCAGTAGGAGGAAGAGCAATAAAAAGTTAAGCTTATTTTATTGTCCCAATATTTCTACCCAGCTTTCAAAAACTTCTTTAGGGTTACAATTGTTGAAAACTCAGTAAAACTTTTGCTGAATTTTCAACAACTGTCATCCTGAAAAGACCTTCAGTTTGGACTAAAATGTTAGCATAATAAAATAAGTTTTACTAATTAATATTCTTCACTCCGCTGACAGCACACCAGAACATCTTCTCCTTAAAAGAGAAAATGATTTGGGTTGGCTTGGAATAGAAAATGAAGAACAAAATAAGATCCTGGTTTCTTCTTCTCAGCCACCAAAGAAAGGTTTGTTTATTTACTCATTGCAAAGTGACTTGAACATTCTTTCTTGGAAAACTGTTATCTAACTGAAATCATTTTAACAACTTGTAATTTATTCAAGCTATTTATTTTACACCAGCTACAGTTTTGTGTAGGAAAAGTATTTTTATAGTAGTATGACAAAAATTGGAGTAGAACAAAAGTTGCTTGAAATATATTTGTAAAAATTGGTAAGCACTATTTAAAAAATGCTACTTCATTTTCATTCCAATAAATAGTTAATTGAAATTTCCAATAATTTATAGCAGCTATGTTTTTCATAAATAAAGACATTATCATAAAATGCATAATATTTATACATAGCCATAACCATATGTACTTGAACATTTCATATTTCTGTATTATATTAAAAAATTTAAGAAAGATAACCATTTTAATACAACAATTTTTCCAGGAAGCATCTTTAATACCAAATATAGTTATTACAGCTGATATTTCAAATCCGTTGTGGGGCGAAGGTGTGATGGAGTGAAAATGAGACATACATGAAAATGAGAAATGAGGTAAAAATTGAGACATTTATATATTTTGCACTGAACATAGTATTTTTAGGTGATTTATTGGTATACATTTTTTTATATTATATTAGATCAATGTATATAGCACATAATACCATCAATTTTGGACTAGATTTAACCAGTTTATTATAAATTGTTGAAGAGTGAGTAAACACTAATTTTATAAAGTAAATTTAAAAAGGCTACTGTAAATTTGGAGCAATTTCTGGAGAAAATTTGAGATGGCTGCTGAGTCAAATGCGATTTTAAAATTCTAGTCAGGTATGTACAAGTATTGATGGTGCAGGGCCGTAATTGAGGCATCACTCTTAAACTACCTCGGAACTGCTATGGCACTGGTTCAAGTCTGACCTAGGGGGTTGACTTTTATTTCAGGGCGGCACCATATAGTGAAAATTTGATTCCCCCACCTGTAGATAACCCGTCCATATATGTAGACATTATATCCATAGATGTAATAAATAAAATCTTTTCTTTTTTTTCACTTTTTAATACCTTTAATATTACTAATGGCTGTCCCCATTACTATAAGGTTTTTTTTTATACATACTAATCAATATATTTTGCAAACAATTGATAAAGTAATCCTTTTTTTCAATTTTTATCATCATTATATCCTTTATATCATTTTTATCCAAGCTGTCATAGTATTACCTCTGTTTACAATAATTTCAATCTGCACCTCATTAGAGACCTCATTACAGATGTATCATCATCACTCATGATTTTTTTCTTTTTTACCTCAGATGTAGCAAAAATAAAATATTCACTTTTTTTTGTTGAAAAAAGTAATTGAATATGGTAAAACCATTGTGTCATTAATATTCCAAAGTTTCTATAGGATAAACATTTATCAGTAATCATAGCGTGTAAAAATAAAATCTTTAAAGTTGTCTTATTTCTGCACTACTTAACCCTTTATAGTTTGTATAAATAAAGAATATTCCACAAATTATAATAGTTAAGGAAAAAAAATTATATTGAGAAGACAAATTTAGAATTAAGACTTTTTTCAAAATGAATAAGTGTAATAAGATATAGCTGAACAAATAATTGCATAACTAACAAAACTAATAATTACATTTATAATTAGTTAAACTTCATAGAAAAAGAACAAACACAGAAGAAAATCAATTTAAATGTTAAAGACTGATAATTTACATTAAATAGATATTTACTGTTTACTTGATTTTGTTGAACATTTCTTGAAATTAAGAATTATTCAATAAACTTGTAAATAAGTCAGGATATTTTTTTGTACTGTCAGCTTCAAATCAATCTCTCTCTCTCTCTATATAAATATATATACATATACAT
>NW_027107551.1:8694-27305 GCF_000696795.3 Halyomorpha halys | reverse complement strand
TATAATCTATTCTATATTTTTCCTTATCTAACATTTCGGGACAGTTGTTCCATACTCAGACACCTTTACAATCCGCATATTTGTCATATTTTCAAATTGAGGCCATTTGTAGCAAAGATATATATTTATTTATTTCATGATATTCATAATGATTATTGTTACATAATCTAACCAGAGCAGGAAGAGAGGGTTAATCTGCAAGATATCAATATATTATAACCAGAGTAAGAAGTTGAAAATTTATTAAATGGATTCCAACATAAAATAAAATAAAAAATCATTTACCTAGTTTTAATTGGAACAGTTTCTGATTCATGATTGTTGGTGGACTATCAGTACCTTGGTTTGAGTAGTTTTTGAGTAAATTCTGTTTCTAAAGCAAAAATTGTACAAGGAAGAGAATCACACTCAATCGCCAGGTTTTTATACAATCAAGGGTGTTTTTTATACAGGCCAGGGTCAAGTCATAGCTGATTTAACAGAATAAATTATAATTTCTTCTTTGTTAAAGTTATTTAAAAATTTCTGTAAAAATGCATTTTCTGAATATATTATTTTTTATTAGTCCAGGAACTAAATAATGAACATAAATAAAAACTATTAAAATTGAAATTTATTTCAGAAATGACTAACAAGATAAAATATGTTTGTAAAATATGAACTTAAAGATGTAATATAATAAGAGAGGATTATTCTGTAATATACCACAGTATGAAACACTCTGTATTCTCGCCAAAGTATGAAAAGGGAATTTTATAATGTGAATTTCATAAAATAAAAATAAAAACTGTTTTGAAACTGCTTCTGATTGCTGATGGGCTAACAATATCTTGGGTCAGTACTTTGTAAGTTCATTCTGTTTGTATACCAACAATTATACAATGAGGTGATTTGATCAGAATCAAACTCCATCATCTTCATAAATCTTTTCTGCAAAAGGGCCTCTAATTATATTATTTGTAGAGGAATTAAATAAATAAAGATTTTTTTAAAAGTATGTATAATGAAAAAAAACAGAGTAAAAGAAGATATTCAATACAGAATAAATAATATAAATAAAAATTATTACAAATAGAAATATATTCCAAAGGGACCATTCAAATTAAAAATACTTTTGAGGTAGCTAGATTACGTGGAGGCAGATCTGTGCCGGTTAGGAGTAAGGAAATGGAAGATACATGCCACTGACAGAAACAAATGGTTAAGGATTGTCTTAGAGGCCAAAGCCCTGCAAGGGCTGTAGACCCTTTGTATCAATAAATATAATATTTAATAGAATGTATATTATTCTATTATATATATTCTATATTATTATATGTAGACTTAATATGAATTTATACCTATTTACATTTAGTCTGTCTGTCCCTTGTCTGTTACATATTGGATTGTGATCATTTTATTTATTTGAAAGGGTTTAGCCTAATTCCCACTTGTCATTATCCATTTTGATCTATTTGATTGTTAAATATTAATTTTGTTAATAATGTCAACATAATATTGACTTTTTCATTTTATGTCAGAATTGACGTTTACCACTTCTTCAATATTTTTTTAGAAATGTATATAGACGATCTAACACTATATTTAAAACTTTAAATTCATTGAAGTCGAAATTGTGATTATTTTTAGGCAGCATTTGATATTTTTGGGGTTCTTTAAGTTCATTTTGTGTTGTTTTATTCTATTATTTAAAATTTGGAAAGGATTACATGTATAATATCATTTTTTTTTTTTTATAAAAACAAACAACCATAAACAGTTGATCATAGTTGTTATTCTGTGCTGATAGAAGTTATTTATCAATATTTTATATATGGTGTCTGTGGTATTTTATAAAATGACTCTTATCTGTTAATTTAAATTTTGATAGTTTGGACAAGTTAAATAATAATTTAATTAATTAATTATTAATTTTAGACTAAAAAAGGAAACTGTATTGATAAAATATTGAGGCCATTTGTAGCAAAGGGAGTTTTAAAATGAGATGTTGCCTTACCAACCTCTTAACTGCAGTGGTGTTGGTTCATATCTGGATGGAGGGAGGGTTTACTTTTATTTTGTGACATTCCCATGGAATGAAAACTTGATTCTCTCAACATGGTTAGAATAGGTTGGATACCTAAAGATAACCTCCTCTCCACCATAACTAAGAAATAGCCAGGCAGGAGGTAAAAAAAAAAGATAAAATGTTGAATTTAAAATTTTAAAATAAGTTTTAGCAGCTTGAAAATGTGCATAAACACTGAAAAGTTGTCGGTAGCAGGGTTTAAGTTGTTTAGTTCCTGAACTAGTAAATAATAATTAGAATTAGAATTATAAATATATAAAGCCTAAATAGAACCCAAACATGAGAAATAGTAACACAGATTCTTATTCACTGAACTTCCCCAGACATGAAATAATAATGAGCTAACTTATAGTTTTTATTAAACATGCTTAATTGCTATTTGCAAAACTGAACACAAATAAATCAATTGAAAAACTGTTGAATGTTTAAACCTTAGTTGATTTTATATCAAACCATCATTTGCTATTTTCAAACTAACATTGAACACATTATGTTTATTTGTAAAAAAAAAAAATAAGTATTTCTTTGTTATTTGATATTTTATCTTGGGAATGTATGTATTCTTCTTATCCAACTTACAAATACTTTTTTATATTTAAACAGTATTTATTTGATGGATAATAATAATTATTATGGCCACTTGGCCACTATTTTTCCAAATCATCATTTTCCATTATGTATTGGAAATAATTTTAGTTTCATTTAAGTATTTGCTCAAGTCTAGGTTATGTTATCATAGATAGGGTTTGGAAGAAAAATTCAAATTGAACATTTTTTTATATAATTTCAAATTAAACATCATTAATTAACTTTTTTCTATATTTATTTTCATGAGGAATCAACAGTTATTTGTAATTTTTATTTTACATAGAGGGTGATATATAATGAACTTAATACAATTTATACAAAAGAACATGGATTTTACATGTTTATGTGTGTATATTACTTTTTATCATCCTGTATTTATAAGATAATCAACATAAAAAATTATATAACACTTAAGAGCTATGAACTTTATTACAGGATCCAGTAGGTTTACTGTAAATCCATATCCTGAAACAAAGTAAATTTAATCAGGATTCTGATCATATTCCATGAGAAGACGCCTTATCTTCCTGCTAGCATTCATATTTTTTATTGAAGGAGTGATCTCAGCCCCAGCTGCTAGTAACTTTTGAACCATAACAGATTTGCTTTGACGTATTGCCAGGGAAAGAGGAGTTTGATTGAACGCATCTCTAGCATTCAGCATATCTGGAGAAATATTTCCCCTCAATAAGAGTCCCATAACTTTTGTATGTCCGGAGAGTGCACATACATGCAAAACATTCTGATCTTGATAATTTAATACTTCAAAGTCTGCATAGCGAAGCATGTATTTGACCTGTGATTTGAGGCCATTTCCAATGAGTCTCATCAGAAGTGTTTCTCCATTAGCCAGTCTTAAGTTGCAAAATAAATCAGGTTTTAAGAATTCCGCCATCTCATACCTATAATTCATCAAAGCAACCTCTATAGGTGTTTGATGTTCTTGGTCGAGGGAGAATACACATGCTCCATGAGATAGCAGAAAACGAGTTATTCTTATAAAACCGTGAGCAGCAGCAATATGTAATGGAGTTTTGCCGAACGAATCTCGTATATCAACGTCAATTTCATACCTGAACAACCAGTGTATTACATCCAAATCATCACGGGAGGCAGCGGCATGCATGATCTCATATTCTTTGGCAATTAATTCCACGTTAAATAGATGGGGGATGTCATTGGTCCTTTTCCATTCTTTGAAGACATTGTATATGGTTATCACAGGAAATCTAAAATGTCTCAAAATCTTTTTTGCTTCATCTTCATCGAAATCATCGATAGTTTCACAAAGTGCCCTTCCTATGTTGTTAGGACGGCCATGGCTCGTTTCATACAGATATACTAGACTTGCAATCATATACGGGGTCTTGTTGTTGGAAGTATACAGATACCTCAACTCATATATTTGAGCCCAAGATATGGTATCCTCAATCACCTTCTCAGCCGCTCTGTCTAGATGAAAACGGAGTGTTCGCTTGCTTGCCTCTGTCATACTGTCGTTTGATCCTGAAACAATGAATTTAGATGAAACATTTACCAAGGAATTACGTTGTATTTGTACAAATAAAATTATTTTTAACTAAACCAAAGTCAAGACTATATATATCTCACCACACCTATCAAGAAAAGATTTAGGAATACGTACAAAATAGCATTTTATTAAAACAGAATAATATTAAACATGGCGCAAAGCAAGCAACTTTCACTTATTAGTCTAATTTGCGATGGAATTAATCCTTTTACGTATCAAAACAGCAATTTATATTTTTCAGAATGACACTATTTCCTTTAAAATATATTTCTTACATAAGTAAGTAATGCAAAATCTGATCATTGTGTAACACCCCTGGGAATTAGACATTTATTTTCTCTTTTATTTAATTATCAAATTCTTTCATAGAGTCTTTCATTAATCTATTTTCCACTACTACTAATAATAATGCATAGAAAATTATTTTAAATGAACAAAACTAAAATTAAAGTTCTATTTCAGTGCTGATAAGACCTAGAAAATAATAAAAATCATTCAGTTTTACGTTGATATAGAAAGTTTGATCAAAACTATTAGAGCAATTATCAAGGTAATGGTAAAAAAAAAAAATCGGTGATATAAAATAGAACTTCTGATAAGTGATTTCAAAAGAAACTTTGCTTTCACATCCGGAGCATATACCTACCTTAAATACGTCAAACGATTTTTTAACAAATTTCTTTTTTTTTTTTTTTTAACCAGGCTTTGCACATAATTAAACATACATACACACAGGACATTTTATCGGACTTGGTTGTTTGGGCTCAGTTGACCTCAAAACTTGTATACCCGTTGATGACACAGATCCCATCGAAGTACTTCCCATTATTATTTACTCCATAAATAGATAAGTAAGTGATAGTATAAAAATAAATATGAATAATAAACAGCTCAAAAATAACTCGTGATTTGAAATTTAAAAAATAGCTAAACAAAAATTATGGGTTTTGTACAACATAGCATCCCTTTCCTACATTTATACATATATATATGTAGGAAAGGGATTCTATGTTGTACAATGTATATATGTGTTGTCACTTATGAAATGTCTAATTATTTAAATCTTAATTTTTTAAAACTATTGAGGTGAAAAAACTTCTAAAATGAATATAATCTATTCTATATTTTTCCTTATCTAACATTTCGGGACAGTTGTTCCATACTCAGACACCTTTACAATCCGCATATTTGTCATATTTTCAATTTCTATATTGAAATCATGTCATCTATATAATCATAGTTTAAAATTGTTTTACACTACATTATTTAAATATATATAAAAATTGTCCCAAAACGTTGTACAATGAAAAATATTGAATTGATTATATTCATTTTGGAAATTTTTCACCTCAACAATTTAAAGAAATTAATATAATCAAACTTCCAAAAAATAAAATCCTGATTATATCTTAATATCTAGGAAGGATTAAATCGTTGTTAGTCGATTCCCAGCAAATGATTTAGCATCAATAATAAACAATTGCTAATCCTCTATACTAACAGTTTTTTTTTTCAAGCAGGCATACTTATTTTAGTTTATTTTAAATGTGACAATGAAAACGCGATTTCCCAGTGGTTTTTTTAGTTCAAACATGACCAATTCTACTTCCCAGGGAGTAAGCGATATCCATCATACTTTTTGATAAAGGCGTTCTAAAAAAGGAAGCATTCGTCTTTGGTTTTCAAATTTTTCTTCAGGGCCTCAAAAATATCTACCTCGTTAACGGCCTCCAACATCAATCTATGACAAAGATCTTGAACATCTTTACATAGCTTTGAAGAAGACACTCATAAAACAGCCAGATCTCGTCATAAGTCCAATGACTATTATAAAATTGATTGGAAAGGCCAAAAAGCGCGATTCCTGCTGAACGAAAGTTAGCATTTAAAAAGTGGAGTTTTTTTTTCTTACCGTAAGTTATACTTATAGTAATTAAGGGTGGTTTATCAAATTTTAATCGAATCCCTCTCTATCGCTGAGCAGTGTGGAGATCCCCTGTATTGGACCAAATGTCCCTCTTCTGTACCAGTTCTAGCCCCCGCTTTCTGAATGATTCTCGCATGCCTTATTCCCAGCTAATTGGTGTTCTTCCTCTTAGTCATCTTTCCTCCACTAGTTTCTCATATGTCATCCTGGCCGTAAGGGTAGTTCAGGTTACCAAAAATGTAATTTAACGCCATTAAACTCACACCCAGCCAGCTGTCGAGACGTGTTTTTTCAAAAGATTTTCCAAGGATACCACTTTCTCCCCATAGAAACGAATTTTTTAAAAATCTAACTGAACATTTCTTAACATTTTTTCAATTTTTGGGATGTGATAATTATGATGCAGAAATGCAGGCTATCTGCTTTGCGATGGAAGCCACTATTGAATGCAATAACAACATAGTAATCTTCAGCGACTCCCAGGACATAATACAAAAACTAACAACACCAGGTTCCGCAGAGTCACCCACGGAAGAAAAGTGCAGAAACATGGCTGCTATCATGAAGAAAAGAGGAAGGGCTATAGCCCTGCAGTGGATACCAGGCCATGTTGGCGTAGATGGTAATGAGCAAGCTGACAAGTTGGCTAAACTTGGTTGAGCAGAGAATCAGCCTGTTCTACCACTTTCCTACAGAACAGTGAAATCTCTTATAAGCGCTTATTATAAGGACAGGACAAGTGCTAGACACAAAGTTCAAGCGGAAGGAAAGAACTGGGAGAGCCTACTGGATAAGGAAAAAAGAATCCCAGGCAATCTTAGCAGAGCTGAGAGAGTGGCCTGTTTTCGGCTAGTGACAGGACATGATCTGCTCCAAAAACACCTCCATAGAAATGGCATCGTAGATTCCCCGAAATGTCCTCTATGCAACATGGGGGACATGGATGGGGTCCATCTTTTGGCGTGTGTTGGTCTGGTGGATGTTGAGCGAGATACGGACGAACTAAGAGGACGAATAAAATTGTATTGGGCTGCGAGAAGGAAAATGGCGTAATAGCCCACTTCCTGTGGCGTAGGGGAAAAAAAAACAAAACATTTTTTTCAATGTTTTCGGAATCTAGGATGAATTTTCAATAAGATAAGAACCAATTTGTAGGAACAATTAGTTAGGCTATCTTAGCAGCCAAAACAAATTAAACAAGTAAAAATTATTTCTATAAAATTGTAAGTTCGGAGGTACGTCTTAAGAGATATTTTATAAAAGTTGCTTCATATAATTAGCATTCTTCAAATCAAACTTTACTAAGCTAATTTAATTTCGAAGACATATTTGTGGATGGAAGGTAAAAAAAAAAGATTATAATAGTATTTTTACTTAGTACTTTAATTTTTCATGAGTTAACGCTATAGAGCCATTTGATCCCGACCTGATACTTAGCGGCCAAGACCTAAACCTTATTTTAACAGGCAAATACACTTAGAACATGCTGTAAGCCCACACCCTAAAGATTGTGTTAACCCATTCTGCAGGGATTTAAAGCGAACACCCTAAAAAGCTGGAACTTGGTCGGAAGATTGACTCTTCACTACCATCCGAACTTCATCCCCTGTCGAGCTATTCTAACCTTATCCTCAACATATTCGTAGACTTTCAGATATTTGTGTAGCAAACCTTCTGAATCGATGCTCTGGATCGATCGTTCCTCGGTAGGATTAACCTCATACAGTCCAACAGCTCTGGCATTTTCCACTCTTAAAATAACTTTCAACCCCAATCCAGTGACAATGCTTCTTAACATTTTCTTTCTTATTTCATTCAATATAAGATAGCAGTTTAAGACCTGCTAACCTTTTTGCGCAACCTGTCGGGTATTTTTCTATTGAAGTTTTCTTTTTTAAATATGATTCAATAGCACCGAGTAATCTTATATTTCTATGTATAGGATTCGTTATTCAGGACAAATTTTGTTTTTACTCCCCTCAGTCAATAGTTCTTAGATTACTGAATTATCTGTGATGACAATCCATAAATAATCTAAGGTAACCACATTTGTAGTATTGAGATAATTTTTTTCAGATTGGACGGTTGCAACCGATAATTATTATGTTAGTAATAGTACGATAATTACGGAAGGATTTATTAATGTCATTAAGTCGCTTAGCATTTCTAATTTTCACAATTAATAGCCGATTTATTTAAAATTCAAATAATAGCTCATAAACCGAGCTAGATTTGGATTCGTGTAACTACGAAAATTATGCGCAAAGAGAGGAATTTACATGTAATTTGTCAAACTGATAGGAGTTTCCTGCTGGAATGAGAAGTGGAGGGGAGTTCAGTAACGATGAGTTTCTCAACGATGTGGTACCGCGTGATCCTATGTACAGCCGTACTTGTTCCATTCGGAACATGCTTCAAGTTTATCGACTGTGGTAAGTACCAACTTTGCTATTAATATTAATTTTAAACATATAACTATATATTCATTTTGAAGCAAATTACACCCCAACATTTTCATCGTTCCAGTGCGATCTTCAAATTGTGATAATCACATAAATAGTAAAGTTCTGGGCTTGCCAGAACTAATTATAACCGATACAAAGAAATATTGGCTTATAAATTATTCTAAGCGAATATTTATTACAAGCTAATATTTATTAGTTTTTAAAACAATTCATTAGTATTCAATCCTTACATTCTTTATTTTAATAATATAAATGTACATAATCAACCCTTAGTATGATTATTACATAGTTCGAATAACATTGTATTTAGTGAAAAAAATTTTAAACAAATCACTTTCACACGAGTTAATATTTCATCTTCAACCAGATTATCTCTTATCATAGTTGTTTTCTATTCCTGTAGGTTCATGGTTCTACTGGAAAGTAATGCAAAATATTTTTTCAAAAATTCCTCCTTTCTGAAGATATTTTAAATTTAATGTTACTACTGATAATTCCTTATAAAATGGAAACACGCAATAATTCCAACTATACCGAGACAACAAAACCCTATTACACCACTCAAAAATCGGTAAAATTTTGATTTAGTGAGATTCTATTTTCAATTTTCAGTCAAATAACTTTTAAGGCAATGTCAATTTGAATATTCGAAAATCCGTCAAATAGGTTCAAATTTACTCATATAATATATTTTACGTATAAAAAAGTAAATATAAACATTTACTGATGTTTTTTTCTTATCAGATTGCTAACTTTGATTTTTTTTTTCTTTTTTTTTGTGGCCACTGAAGATTCCTAGTGTATCTTCTGTTTTTGTTGTTTATAGCTGCTAATTTTTTTTTTCTCGCCATTTTAGCATTTTTATTCCAGAAGAATACATGCCTTTTTGAATGTACACCATATTTTTATTTTGAATTCTAACTGAAATAGGAACGTGTTAGTTTAGGTTTACTCGATTAATGAATAAGTAAGGAAGATTATTAAAACTAAAAAAAGGTACTTTTTTTCACATATCCATTTCTTGAAACAATGATTCAATATTTATGAGTAGATTAATGTCCAACCCAATTGGGAAATATTACCATGTCAATATGACATACACCAGATTTCATTTAGATTGTTAACACGTGTTTTTAGCAATAGTAAGTTTAACGGTACTTTAGAAATACAAGAGGAAATATCGGATTCCCTTTTTGAGGAACTATAAATAGCAATTAGAAAATGAAAATAAATATTTAAGCGTTCTTTGTTAGAACTTTGCCCCTCCCAATCTTGAAAAAAAATTAGTCTTGAAGATTTTTTTTTTTTTTAATGAATCATTTTCTACAATTGTTTGTTTCCTCATTGGAGTGGAAATCGTGGGTTACATTGAGGTCAGTGAGTAGGAAGTTATAGTTTACTATTTCACTATAGCTGCCACTCTTTCCTTAATTAATCGCAGTTGTGAGACGCAACTTATAAAAGAAAACAAATATGAGAAAAGTCTTCAATTTTTTTCAATTCAAATGGCAAAAGATATTTTTAAAAGTTTACTTGTTTTAATAGTTTAATTCAAAGGTTTTTTTTTTTTAAATATGGTTTCAGACCCTCACCCTGCCTATATGATATATAGCTAAATTAACTGTGGTGGTGAATTAATTTTAATTTTTATGACTAAATATGTACCTACTTGCTTATTTCAGCTGATTGCTAATTTAATTACAAGAATCAATTATGGACAAAAAAATGACAACTGATCTTTTAACTATCAATCCATAATATTTAATTAAGCTGTAGTATTTAGCTACAGTTGATTTTTGGCCAACTCTGATAATGGATTTAATAGTTTAATTTAAATCCTGGAATTTTATATTTTTAAAAATAATAATTCTAATTTTATTTGTAATGATTGAGTCGTAATTTGTCAAAGAACCTCATTTCTTATCTTTTGGGTATACTAAAATGTTTTTAAAAAATAAATTCAATAATTATTAAATCATAAACTGAACTTATAATTCAGTGCAAGAGCGATTATTTTCATGATTATTATTATTTTAATGACTGGAATGTAGAAGACCCTTGATTAATCATTAAAGTTTAACAAAAACAAAATTAAACATTAAACAGAACAAACTAATATTTTCTAAATAAGTTGAAATATTTGCCCAATTTGATTTTATTCAAAATAAAACATATTAGATGATCAAAGCGTTTCGGTATGAAAAGAAGGATTTAAAAAAAACTATAAACAACGCACAATAGTTGCTTAGTTATTTCTGTTATTAATACACTGATATAATAATATATACAATGTTTGAAGTTTGATTGACTTTATATATATACAAACAAATATTTATAAACCATGTAACTAAATGCGAACGGATCTAAAACTGTTTTAGTCCATTAAATTATTTTACTTATCCTGAAATATTCACTTTATAGTTGCTGCTTCGATAATAATGAATTCGTTTGAGTATTATATGGTATATAAGATCTAATAATATAAGAAATTAGTTTTTCAAAATTAAATTTTTTTCCTTTGAATTCTAAATTATACCGAAGTTTCATTATGAAAAATTTAACCAAAATTTAAAATGTTAACATAAAATCTTATCAAATGATTTTAAATTATTGAAGTGCCTGCGAAAGAGTTGAATAAATAAGTAAAATATTTAATTTAGATATAAAATAAATAGAACTTAGATTATAAAATATAAGTATTAAACATTAGCTATATATATATAATTTGAAACATTAGGGTATAAACTGACTTTAAGATACCCATATAAATAAAAAATATCCATTAGCAAAATTAAGTCAGTTAAAATTTAACATTATATATATATTATAAATAATAAAAAGGAATGTTCAGAATGGTTTATTTTGTACATATTTTTCATTCAAAATATTTTATAAAATTTGTTTTGTTTTTTTTAATCAGAAAAAGTCATAGAGAAAGCAGTCAAACAAGAAAAAACTTTTTAAAATCATTTATTTTTCTCGTTAAATGTTATTGTAATAGATTCAGCCATAACTATTATCGAAATAAAAAAATAAATTATACATTTTAGTAGTGTTACAGAGAATAATACGTATATTTTAACATATTTTGTATATGGAACAAAACTACTGAGAAATGTTACGTGTTTTTTAACAAGGTTCGGAAAGCATGGAAAATTTTAACGACTGGTTCGGCCGAACATGTACGAACCCGCCACTACCACAATCCAAAATCTTTGAAAAGTAAAAAGAGCTGGTGCACTGTAAAATAAATATCCGAAGAAATCAAACAAACCCAATGAGAAATAATACCTTCAATGTTGAAGTGTAAAAATCCAAGAGAACAATGTTCTTAATTTTATTATGAAATTGACTCAACTGATTATGTTGAACTGAATTTACCATCTTTTCAATTTATTTATTTGAATACAATATCTAATTCCTTACTTATTTACAGCATTTATTTATTTTTTTGTTATTTATGTATTTTTAGTTCTTGTTTTAATTATTTAGTTTTTTCCAAAACTATTGTACAATTGTATCAATTTATTTATTACAGTTAAACGTGTTTTTTAAAAATTATTATTATTGTTGCTCTTAATTTCTCATAAATCTTTAATAATTACATACACAGATATTTATGTATATAGGAACTGATTGTTTATTTATGATTTTCATTTATTTAGTTATGTACACATATATACTTCTATATTTTTATTTATTTATTTTTCTACTGTTTTACATTCAAGATTTCTTACGTTTTGCACCGTATAAACTTGTTAATCGAGTATTTTTTTTTAAGAGCATTTAATTTCGTTTTTGTTCTATTTTATTTTTTTTTTTTTAATATTTTTAATATAATAGATATAACATGATGAAATGTTGAATTTACAATGAATACACATAGAATGCGGTTTCGTATAGAGTATGTCCAACTTCTAAATAAACTCCTCTTGTATATACAATTGTTACTATGCAAAGGAAAAAGAAAAGCGAAAAAATACATCCAATATTTCATGAAGTTTGTTCCTTTAAGCATGATATTATTTATTTAGTTCCCACTCTTTCATTTTTTAAATTTTACAATATGTTATTACATCTATTTATATGTATAGGGTGTTTTTTTAAGCCCGATAGAACTTGAAATTGTAAAAAATAACACAAAAAATTAAATTGTAATCAAAATTTTTTTTTTATTCGAAAGATCAATACGTGACATTAACATTTGAAAATGATTTCGGGCATATGGGCACCGCGGCTGTTCTTGACGAAGCGCATTCTGTAAAATTGTGTTCAGCGATGAGGCGCATTTTTGGCTTAACGGGTTTGTTAATAAGCAAAATTGCCGCATATGGTCGTGCGATTTGACACCTCTCGATTATTTCCTGTGGGGCTACGTGAAGTCACTGGTTTATGCTGATAAACCAGCAACAATTGACGCCTTGGAGGCCAGCATTGTTCGTGTTATTCGTGACATACGGCCAGCAGTGCTCGAAAAAGTGGCCCAAAATTGGACGTCCAGAATGCGCTTCGTCAAGAACAGCCGCGGTGCCCATATGCCCGAAACCATTTTCAAATGTTAATGTCACGTATTGATCTTTCGAATAAAAAAAAAATTTGATTACAATTTAATTTTTTGTGTTATTTTTTACAATTTCAAGTTCTATCGGGCTTAAAAAACACCCTATATTAGCTCACCATTCATTTATCTAGTCATGGATTATTATTATTATTAGTTAGTTCTTTTTTTTAAAAAAATCTTTTTTGACTACCACTCGGACCATTTTTCTACAATTAATTATACTCAGTCAATTAATGATCTTCCATTTTATTTCTTCCGTTAATTGAATATTTCCATTTCACGATATTTACCGCAAAATATTTCTGTGGATGTTAACTAATATTCCTCTAAATATTACCGATAGCATTATAAATTATTTTTTATACGTTGTCAGTAAAATTATCAAGCAATCCGTTCAAATAATATACGTATCAGTTTATTTTAATTTTTACTATATTAAAAATTATTATCGTTTCACAGATTAATGATACAAACATGGTATAGCTACATGTTTACAGTTCTTATATCCTATATATCCTTTACGAATTAATGCGTAATTTAAAAAATAATCACATTATTTTGGTAAATGTTGAAAATATTTTTTTTTAAACACAATATTAGTTTAACAGAATTGGTATATGAACATAACTTTTAAGTGAAGTTTTATTATAATTTTCTATAATAATATAAAGCGATTTCTGAAGCTTTTTTAAGTTTTTTTTTCTCAAAATATACCGCCCTAGGATATTTTAAGCTATATGACGTAAAGCAAAAAGTAAATGACAAATGTAATGCTTTTATCACTCAATCGGTAAATTTGATGAAGTGTACTAAAAGGCGTCAAATAGATGCGTCAACGAAATAAGTAAATAAAGTTGGTCAACTTTCCAGCTCAATTAATATTTGAAATTGTAAAAGAAAAAGTTTTGGAGTACTTGGTAATTAGCTGTTATTTTACTTTTTTTTCTACTTTGAATCAATTAAAAAAATTAATATATTTAAAAAAAAAAATTAGTGATATAAAAAAAAAATAATGACAACATTCCTAGTTTTTCTAAATAGTATAATGATAAACAAAAGTTGAAATATATCCAAATGATTACGGATTTTAACTAAGATTATATATATTTATTAATATTTTAAGAAATCCAATGTGCCAATATTATTCGATTATGACTCGACTGACGTCTAAGAAAAATACAATACAAAATACATTACATTATAATTTCAGAGAAATCAAACCCCTGTGTATAAATTATATTATAATTTATTAAAAAAATTAAATGAAGTTAAATATAAAAAGTTCTAAAATATAAAATACAGTGATATCTTATCTACTACGCCCTCCTTCCTCATCCCATTTTAGCGATGTAAAAAGTCAGTTGGAAAATATATAAAATAAAGTAATATATAATATAATATTAAATAAGATTAATTTTAAAATAAAACATTAATTATTAACTTTTAAAATATAACATAAGTACCAAAAGAAATTTCGAGTCAATTGAATTGAAGATTCTGGAACCTTATTTTTTAAAAATCTAAAAAAAAAAAAAAAATATGTATCCTATATTCATTTTTACGGATTATCTTTAAGATATAAAAATAAAAATATTAAAAAATATCAACTATAATTTATTAATGTTTTTCATTAATACTGTGTTAATTAGTATTTTTCTAAAGCAACCTTAGAAGGCTATTGTCCGATCAACCCAGTTTTAATAAATTAATAAATTACAGAAAATATGACGCGAAAAAAGTCGGTCTTTTTTAGGAGCGTGGTTCCTTAACAATATTGTAACTCCCGGTGATTCTTAATTTATTTTTAGGTGGAAATGTTTAGTTCTATATTTTGATATTTATTGGCTTTATTTGTATCTACCAAGTTCATGCTTTTGACATATTGGCCCAAAACCATTTTCTTCGTATTCAATTTCGAGGAAAATGGAACTAACAAAAGTGAAAAGTTTAATAAAAAGAAAAAATGTTCCATAATTTTAATTAAATTAATATTGATTAGTAAGCAATGTCAGCGGGTGAAGAAATTGTTTGTGGGAGTAGCCCAAGACGCCCACAAAAACAAGTTATTTCACCTAATTTTTTTATTAGTTTAATGAAACCTACATACAGTTAAGAGTAAAAATTAAGTTATTTTCTGTTAGAAAACGGTCTAATTTTTTTGAAATTTAAACTTAACCAAACCAAAAGTTTATTCAAAAACCTATAAGAATTTGAAAAGGCCACAAAACTTTCAAAGATAATGTAAGCACTAATTGAGATATTTAGAATTTATATGTGAATTATGTATGAATATATTATTTAAATAAATGTAATATATAATGATATATTGACGATTTGATAAATTATATTTAAGAAAATATAAAAAATAACGTCTTAATAAATACAATTTTATTCATTTTTATTCCATTATAAGTACGACGTTTCGGCCAATTAGGCCATCCTCAAGGACAATCTATCACAAACAGCTTTTATTACACATTTGATCTATAACAATTCCAAACAAATAACAATATTATTAATAAATTTCCGAAGCTCTAGTGCAGTATGCTACCAAAAACCAGCATACATTTGATTTTGAACATACTATGATTTTACATAAAGAAAATAATAAATTGAAAAGAATAATACTTGAGTCCATTTACAAATCAGAAAACATTAATTATACAGTGAATTTTAAAACAGACACAAGAAATCTGAACCAACACTGTGCAGAGATTTTAAGTAAAATTAATTTATGAAAAATATGGAATAAAATTTATGTTGATAATTATAATTAACCTCTATATGAATTTTAATAATAAAATAAAGTGGAAATTTAACTTTGAACTGAGTGTAGGGAAGGTTACAAATATCGTTGTGATAAATTTTAAAAAAGTAGGTTGACTGTGATAAAAAGTTTTAGTATTTAGTTAATTGTGACCAATTGACTGATTAGGTAATTAGACATAATCTAAGAATTGCTTATTATCAAAATTATATGATTCACTAATGTTTTAATGTCTCATAGGATAATTTGTGGACTGATATAAATGACCAGGGCAGAATAGTCTGCATAAAGTTTTTT
This sequence comes from Halyomorpha halys, assembly GCF_000696795.3. Classification (NCBI taxonomy): domain Eukaryota; kingdom Metazoa; phylum Arthropoda; class Insecta; order Hemiptera; family Pentatomidae; genus Halyomorpha; species Halyomorpha halys. The sequence goes on along the minus strand of NW_027107551.1, from coordinate 11,101 downwards.
AAATTATGTGGTTCTAAAATTGTATTAAGGTATGATAATTTATTAATAATATTGTTATTTGTTTTAAATTATTAAAGACCATATGTGTAATAAAAGCTGTTTGTGATTGTCCTTGAGGATGACCGGATTGGCCGAAACGTCGGACTTATAATGGAATAACAAATGTTTTGAGACTAAAATAGATACAATTCTATTTATTTAAACAATATTAACCAGTCTCAAGAAAGTGTAAAGATTATAAATAAAATGAAAAGTAACTATGGATTTTATTAATAATATTGTTATTATTTTTTTAATAAATAATATTATTATTACTTATTTATTTATTTTAATATGTTGACCTCTCTATTTGTGTGTTTTTTATCCATTCAAGTGTTTCCTGTAATCGGTTTTTTATTATATTTTCCTTTTAATCTATGTGTTAGTCTTATTCTCGTAAAATGTATCTATTTGTTTGTTCTTGGTAAACTGATCTACTGCTGTAACTATGAATGATGGTCTGATCTCACATTACCGTCTAATATTGAATTTGTTTAGCGGGTCACTGAAGAGGATCTAGGAGGCTGAATTCCGGAGAGCGAATTTGTTGATCGGGTGAATAGAAAAATTGTGAAAGGGTGAAATTGGAGAAGTAGAAATGAGAAAGAAAAATAGGAATGAATGGAACATTTGTATTTGTTGTACAGACCGAAATGGATTGTGGAAGGAAACTGTAGGGGGGAAAATTTTTTTATTATATCTCTTTTTTTTCTGATTATACCATGTATGTGTAATTTATATATGTCCGATTACGGATTGATAAGTATGCTGTGTGAGATAGCAACCTGATGTATTTAGGCAGCATAGATAAATAAAGTATTTCTTTCTCTGTTTCCCGATTCAGAGTGAAATTGACTCTTCATTCATCTAGTAATTATGAAGTTTGACATTTATGAAACAGGTAAATATACTCATATCATAGTGATAGCGGAAACTAGCTACAAGGTTATGTGCAGGTTCAACTTCCCCTCTTGCTCTAGATAATAGCTAACGTAGTAATCAAGTGTCGTCCTTGCTCGGGACTGTTGATACATCATTATCGCCGATATCAGCAATTATTCAATTAAACAATTTATGGATTAAAAAGGAAGTTAATAATATACGCAATCAGCAGCGGGTGAAGAAATTGTTTGAGGTAGTAAAAACAAGAAGTCCAAGAGCTCCAAACAAGTTATTTCACCCATTTTTTAAATTTCTGTAATGAAAAATATATTGAGTTAAGAGTCTAAATTGATGACGTTATTTTCTGTTAGAAAACGGTTTAATTTCTTATTAGGCTACACAAGGGATAGAGTAAACGTCATAAAAAAGTAATTATTGAAGTATTTAGGCGCACGCCCCTTAAAGTTTATTTTATTCCAGAAAATAATTTTTTTTCATTTTTCTTTATTCTTAAAACAATCTTCACTAAAAGAAAAAAAAAAAGTCCCCAGCATATTATTAAAACTAGAGTAAATTTTTTCAAATATGAGCCCTACAAGAACTTATTAAGTTAAATAGTTAACTGTGCTACTGTGCTACCAACTCCAAGGACTCGGGTTCGAATCCGGCTATAGCAGATACTTATTTTCAGTTACAGTGTAGTCGTGAGTCAACTCTGTGGGTGGAGCCCTCCTGCGATGGTCCACCCCTCCAGGAGGGCTCCACCCACTCTCGTGGAATGGGTACACTTAATTGGGGAAAAATTGGGCGGTTGAGAGTATCTTGAAAAATCACCTCATTGTATAAACTTTGTCACAAAAACAGTGCTTCATTACAGAATCCGTGACCCTTCATGTGTTATAGTGCTATAGATTTTATTTTTTTGATTTCTCGAAATACAGTTTTGCAAAATACGAAATATTTTTTCAAATAACGAAAAATTAATATTTTCTAAATTAATTTTGATGAATATTACTGTTCCTTCGAAGATAAACATTATAGTACATTCAACTAGTTTTAATAGGGGTGCTAATAGGCGTCTATACGTGTTATAGTTCCTTAGATAAAGTTTGTCATAAACCAAATGTTATTTTCCGAACAACGAGAAAGCAACATTTTGTGAAACGTTTTTGGTAATTATTATAGAAACTCCTACTTCAACTCCTCAATTGAGAGCTAATAGAAATCTTTAAGTTGTTCCTAGGATTAGTAGTTTCCATGATTTTTTTCTAAATAAATTCAGAAAATAATGATTTTTGAAAAATCATATCTCAAGAATTATTGGACCTAAATATCTCTATTAGTACTCATACTTCTACTACAAATTCACTCGGTAGTCTTAAAGATTTGGAGCTCTGAATGAAAAGTAAACTTTTTTTATACCTCCCCCCCCTAACTATGGTTGACATTAATTTTGACTAGTAACTTATGAATAGTAATATATATA
>NW_027107551.1:3991-8458 GCF_000696795.3 Halyomorpha halys | reverse complement strand
ATCTCATACATACTAAAATAAAAAAATAAAATAAAATAATAATAAAAAAAAATTAAAAAAACCCTCTTAAAATACATACAAAGAAAAGAATATATGTGATGATAAGAAACTTTAGACAAAAATTTTTTTTTAAACTTCACGGAGGTGGAAAGCGTGCCCGGCGCCCTCCGGTTGAATTGTTGTTAGTCAAAAGTTACCAAGGCGCCAAAAAAAACAAAAAAACTTGTACCTAAATATCCAGGATCAATATTTCTGGAAATTATGATATTTACAGAGATTAACTTAATTAATTATAATTATAGGAACGCATAAATCGTATCACATTTGTGAAATTTCCTTCTTCGACATTAACTACTGTGTAATTAATGCTTGCTTAATAAGGTGAAAGAATATTGAAGTTTTTTTTTTTAAGATTAAAACATTGATCAACAAAATGACTAAAGGACACTTAGATGATGTCATTGTGCAGTGGTTGGCAAACTAAAGAGCTAATGCCATCATTTAATTCCCCAATCAGAAAACAAAAATAATAGTTACTTTTTTTGTAAACTTTTTTTTTTTAAAGTATAATCTATTAAATATCAAATGCATAATTAAATATACACTTACGTAAATAATCAATTCATGTATTATTCACTTGTAAATGGTAAAAAGTATTTAATTAGAATAATGTGCTTGCATTTTCATTAAAAATTTTATAGATCCAAATTCTCATATGTTATTTAGTTTTTCAATCAATTTTTAACAATTTTTAAGTTAGAAGAGTTTGTTGGCCCAAGAATGTCAAGCTAAAGATACTGGGAACATCTTACATTAAAATATATTAAATATAATCTTTTTTCAACTCAATATGATCCAGTAAGCTATCCCAAGCATTGGGATATACTAATATAATACTAATTGGGAAACTAAATACTAATTGGGATGTACCATACTAATAAATAATGCTCGGGATAGGCATTGAAAATAGTCATGTCCAGACTTTTTTTTTCTTTCTAGATATTTAGTAATAGCAAGAAACATTCATTTTGAGTTCCAAAAAACCTGATTAGATAAGTCCAACATCTATTTCAATTCCAAGCTGATAAAATTTAAATTATCTTATTATTTTTTTTTAAATATTCTTCATTTATTCTGGCACATGTCTCTTTAGAATAATACAAAAGGCGATGAAATTGGGCTTTATTGCCTTAAATAAAAATACAAAATTAAATAAAAATCAAAAGAATAGAATTATAAAATAATGAATTGGAAAAAAATATTAATAATTAATGAAAAAATAATGTTTATATAACTAAAACGTTTGATGAATATTAAAGACATTCAGTAACGTATAAAAAAATTAAATAAACAGATAAAAAGGAAAACAATAAAATAAAACCACCTATAAAATCAAACATTATGAGGAAATTAAATTATACTAAAATAAAATACAAAAGATGTTTGTTAACTTTTTGTTAGCCCGGAAATATAATCAATTCCAGAATTTCTTTTACCAGAGCTTCAGATTATGAACGTCTTAGAAAGGATTCGTACATTTATAAAATTTTCTTTTAAAATTTAAAAAACAAATCAAGTTTAAAATTCGCCTGATATACTTGAAAAATGCCATATTAATCCCCAATCTGTGCCATTTACTTAAAGAAGTAGTTTTCTTTCAAAACATATAACTTTTTCAAAAATCAAAAATATTGTCCAGGAGCCATACTGATACCCCCAAACTCAACCGAGTAACCCCTGTTTTAATTCTTAATTTAATTATATTAGTTTAATTCAATTATTTGAATGTCAAATGCTAGCAAATCATTTATTATAAAAAAATAAAGATTTGTAATTTATATTTTAAATTTTATCATTTTTAAAAGCAGCCGGTGCTTGGATCCAATTCATATCCACTATGAACCAATCTTTATATAATTGCAATATAATAGTAAATAACCATGACATTGATATACTTAAAACAAAAAAAGAAAAATTTGTTTTTATATATTATTTCTTCAGTGTCTGAATTAAAATAATTGTCTATGTGTACATAACGATCATACTCAATGGCCCAAAGGTTATCTTTTTAAAATATGAATGAAAATAATTATTAATGTTGTAGTAATATTAATTTCCTTAATTCTTTAATAATTCTACACTAAAAGTATTTAAATCTCTAAAATTTGTTTAAATATTGGGGGCGTTTTCCATTTTCTCCATTATATAAAGTGTTTCTAGAAAAATTAATTTATTTCAATGCCTCTTATTATTTTAAAACAAGTGTTTCTCCAGAATCAAAATTGAGTCTTAAAAATTTAATATGTAACGTAGAAGTAATTACTTCTTTTTCTTCTTCGGTATGAAAACGTGTTGAATTTTTTAAGTAATAGCAAGAAGTCAATTTCATAAATAGTTAATTAAAAAAAAATTTGTGAAGGTATAAAGTTTTGGGAATAAATATTTATTTTATTAATAGCATATTACCCATATTCAGAAATAAAATAATTTTAACTAATTGGCTACTTAATAATAGCTGCATAGTATATTATATATACTATACTATACATTGTATAGTACTTACATAAAAAAAAAAATGGCGGACTTCGATCATGAACTGAATATTGTCATAAATTTAAACCATTTTTATAATAAATAGAAATAAAATAAAAATAGCTAAAGTGAAAGAAAACGTAAATATCGTCAGCGAACATGGTCGAGCATAAAAATCCATAGAAATGATAGTAGATAAACTTTATTAACTTAAATAAACATATATTTATTAATATAATTAGTTAATTATATTAAGTAATTTAACCAACCCGGTATATAACGTTCCTACAAATATATATTTTACAAAAATAAACGCTAAAGTTAATTGACGGGATTTGAATCAAAGTATATTTACACCCAATTGATTGAATTTCAAAAAATACACAATCTTAAACTATAGTTAATAATTGTTAGAAAAAATCTAGATTTATTAAAGCACAGCGAACATAAATATTTATCTTTTGGCAGTTCTAAAGTAATTCTGGCTGAGCACAATATTGTGAAAGCAGTATAAGCTTATCCAGACGCTCTTTGATTAGCAAGATTTAGGCCAACTTGTGCCAGCGAATCCCCACGCTGGCACATGCGCGAATACATCATAGTTTGGCAAACATGTAGCAGCCCCTCATAATATGTCATTCCGCTACGAATATGCGAAGACCCCAATATATAGATTTTGCAAAATTATTAAACATCAGCGTTTAAAATTAAGCTGGGACAGACATGAGCGATTATTTTAGTGAATTGCAATTTAAATTTAAAATTAATCCAAACTTTATCTAACCTTAACGACCATTCCAAAGAAAGTAGTCCTGACCATTGGCGTCACCTCGGTTACATGTTTTAAACAATTAATTAATCTATTTATCGCTCAAAGTTTTATATTTAAACCTAGGTAAAATCATAGGTATACCATTTTACTGAAATTTAAATTAGATCACATTCCAAAATTTGAAACAGGCCATGCGAGATTAATTGGGTGAGGCTTATGTTGTTTTTATTTGGTCAATGATTGGATTCAATTAAAAAATTCAAAATTAATCCTAATAATTTTAAGAAATGTTCTTCGATCAACATTATTTCCAACACAATCGAAATGGTATTTCAATTTCAAAACAATCCGAATATTAAAGATGGCTGGCCACGCGAGATTAATTGGGTGTGGTCTATGTTATTTTCATTTGGTCGATGGTTGAATACAATATCGAAATTCATAATTAAACCTAATAATTAAAAAAAAAAAGTCTTCGAACAATATTATTTCCAACACAAATCGATATAAATTAAGTAAAAATTAAACGTGAAAATATGATATTCCGATCGCATTCATGTCTACATAACAAATGGACCATAACTTGAAAAGTCATAGATATACCATTTTACTGAAATTTAAATTAGATCACAATCCAAAAATTGAAACTGGCCAAGCGAAATTAATTGGGTGTGGTTGCTGTTGTTTTTATTTGGTTTATGGTTGAATGTAATATAAAAATTCAAAATTAATCTTAATAATTTAAACAAATCTACTACGACTAATATTATTTTTAATTCAAAACGATATAAATCATATATCATATTTCAATCGCGTTTATGTTTACAACCTTTACTCTTTCGCGGTCGTCTCAAATCAGAGGATTGGTAGTAAAAGTGGTCATAAACATAGATTTTCCTGAGTAATTATTTAAAGTTTAAAATTAAACTGATATGGAGTGGAGTAATTATTTTATTGGATTACAATTTACAACATTTAGAATAACTCTAAGATTTTTGAACGTGAAAAGACGATACTCCGATCGCGTTCATATTTACATAACAAACAGATCATAACTTGATTACAATATTAACTGATAACTGAAAATCATGTATTTTATAGAAAAAAATAATATAAGTAAGTACCTCAATTGTTCTCCGTCAAGTAGAGAGAAGAAAAACTTA
>NW_027107551.1:3090-3941 GCF_000696795.3 Halyomorpha halys | reverse complement strand
AAATGAAAACCAAACTAGAAATGGGTACTCGACTTTGTTTATTGTTTACATAACAATCTGATCATTATTTGAGCAAAATATTACTAACTAAGCAACATACCCAATAATTTTAAAAAAATGTCTTCGAGTAACATTATTTCCAACACAAAACGATATAAATTAAGTGAAAATTAAACTTGAAAAGAGGTTATTGCACCGCGCTCATGTTTACATAGCAAACGGATCATAACTTGATTACTATATTATTTGATAATTGAAAATTATTTATTTTATAAAAAAATAATATAGGTACCTTAATTATTTTCTTTCAAATAGAGAGATGAAAAACTAATTAACCAAGAAGTTGTTAAAAGACGTTGATGACCAAGCAGGAACTGCGTTACTCAGATACATACACCCCTACTATTCGCCCACGTCACAAATCTGTGAGGTAGTGGTAAAAATGGCCTTATAGTTCCCAATATATAGATTGTTTTGCGTAATTATTTATTATTTAGTGTTTGAATTAAATTGAAACGAATTGGAGTAATTATTTTATTGGATTAAGATGTAAAACATTTAAAATAATCAAAAAACCGTGTATAATTACCGACCATATCAAATAAAGTAGTCCCCTCAAAATTAAAGATGGCAGGCCACGCGAAACAATTGGGTGTGGTCCTTGTTGTTTTTCTTTGAATTTAATATCAAACCTAATAACCATAACCAATCTATTTAGATAATCATTATATGCCCATCCCAGAGGAATTTAAATTAAAATGAAAACCAAACTAGAAATGGGTACTCGACTTTGTTTATTGTTTACATAACAATCTGATCATTATTTGAGCAAAATATTACTAACTAAGCAA
>NW_027107551.1:0-3040 GCF_000696795.3 Halyomorpha halys | reverse complement strand
AAATGAAAACCAAACTAGAAATGGGTACTCGACTTTGTTTATTGTTTACATAACAATCTGATCATTATTTGAGCAAAATATTACTAACTAAGCAATATACCTATTAATTTAAAAAAAAATAAAAATTGTTCATCAATATATTCCTAAACAATTTGAAGTAAAATAAAAATCAGTCGAGAGGAGAATTGTCTTTGAACTTGTACGTGTTTACACAACAAATGGTTAATAATTCTAGTTGAAAATTACTAATTATTTCCAATAGTTAATATTAAATTAATTGTTAAAATCGCATGATTTTATTGTAGGGAGAGAAGAAACACCAAGTACTTAACAAGTTTTCAAACACAACTGTGTTATTATCACCCAAGATTTCAAATTTTTAAATTAATTCGGAAACATTTTAATCATAATTATTAAATATATTTAACAATTATTATTATTGTTATGTACATAGCTAAATTAAATCTTAACCCATCTCATGAATAAAAATTTAATGAAGAGCAGAAAATTACTTTTGACCACACCCAAGAAAAGATATTCTCCTCCATGTTGTTAACATAAAATATGAGGGTTTATTAACTCTCTTGATGGGATTTGAATTTCAAAAAGTGAAGAAATGTTAAATTAATGATTATTTATTTAATTTTGTACACAAATTATGTGTGGTAGAAGTTGTTTACTTTTGTTTGGTAGCCGATCTCAATTATGATTTCAGTATTTCGCATTAAACTTTATTCGGTACGAAAAATTTCCTTTACACTCTTTAACGTCATAATATGAATATTCAAATTTAAATTTAAACCAAACGAGAGAAAAATGTATAGCCCAAAACTCGCTGACCGACCACACCCATCATCCCTTCGCGCAACCCCAGTTAAAGAAATGTTTTCACTAGAGATTCTTTTCTATTATTATTATTATTTAATAATTATTAACATTTTATATTAATTATCGAATAAAACAAGACCAATCCATAAAGATTTAAAAAAACAAAACAAAACAAACGAGTGCATTAGGGTGCTTGAATCGCGTTTATGACAACAGAATCGAAAGATCACAATTTAAGTATGATATTAATTGGTTTAATAAGATCACTGATAGTTATCAATAGTTTAACATACCTTAATACAAGCTAGTTGAAATGATAAGACAAACAATGCGCCAACCACTCGAAGAGGTGAAGACTTTGAAGACTGCAGAACAGAGAAGGAGGAGCAGAAGAAACGACCCTTATATATATATACAGTAATATACGGAGTGGGGGATAAAAAAAAAAGTCCATGAGAACTTGATAGACTTCTAGTTCATAGTTAAAAAAAAAAAATAATACAAACGTAAATTAATAATATTTATTTAAGACTTATAAACAACATTAAACGGGAACCGCAAAGGAATGGGAATTTTTTTCTAATAACCGTCCATTATATAAACATTATTTAAGAGGCCGCCAATAATAATAAGACTCATTTGTAAACGTTCACTGACTAAAATTCTCAACACTAATTTTTTTCTCGTTTATTCTATTTTTTAGATATGATCGTCATTGAAAAATTAATAAAAATTGAAATTGAACGCTAACATATGAAAATTTACGTAATAAGTTTCTCATACCTTTTTTGTGAACAAAATGTTCAGCACATTATATTATATATTTTAAAATGTAAAAACATTCAGATTAAATTTTTACAGACCATTTCGGAATGTTGTAACATTCAAAGAATCACTCTCAAGATCTAATGGAACATTAGAAAAATAAAGATTTTAACTATTTCTTTATAGTCTTCAAAAACTGAGGTTGAAGCAAAATACTCTTTAAGAATTTGATTTCCATTAAAATTTAAATGTTCTGAAGCCCCATAAGATTGTCGTTTCTGAATACCATGTCTTTAATAATTCTGCGTTAAATATATATTTAAAAATACTGTTCATACTTGGCTAAAATTCAGTATCATGTTGAAGTGTTGTACCACTTCAAAGCAAACAATTAGACAACCATGTAGGATAGTACTTAATTCAATTAATGGTGTTCTGGTGTGGACATATATTGAGTAATGTTCAGTTAGATTTTAAGTCAACTAACTATAAAGTCTAATAAATTTTTCTTTTAATTTGAGCTGTTACAAGCATTTATAGAAATTATAGATTTCACCAAAGACTCAGTTGCGACCACCTTACAGTTTCAAACCAAAGGAATTAAATGACGTTTTATCGATATTACAAAAACCCTAATCTCGTACCTAAAAATATATTTGTTATATATTTAATGTATCATAAATATTATGCTGAGATGTAGTATACTACTACCACTTGATAGCAAACAATTAGACAACCAAGTAGAATAGTATTTAGGAGTTCTCGTTCAGACATATTTTGAAATTGTAGCTAACTGGAAGAATCTCTAATAATAAGTAATAATGTATTTAACTTAAACAGCTTGTTGACTACATAATTATGCATAACCTAAAAATTGAGGTAGGTTGAGAAAAAATAACAGAATACTTTTAAATCCAGTAAAATGTTTATTACTTCCAACACCTGCTCACACGCAGTATTCCCCATTCGCACATTATAGTATTATAAGCCTTAAATAAAAAAATGTTATTATATATTCAGTTTTTAGGAGGGAGCATAAAAGGTTATGAACGTTTAATAGAGTTGAGGAAACAACTTTATGTGGTTCCAGAAACCACTGAATTCATTCCCGATTTTGCAGTAAACAGATTTTAGAGTAGCTCTGTCGTATATGTCTTACCGAAGATGTTGGAATATTCTTTTATTACAAAATTACAGCCCATGTTGGTCCCGAGTTTCCATCTCTGAATGTTCATGGAGATACAAATTTTCGACCCGACTCAAAAGAAAAAATCTGCCTTCCAGTGACGAAAGTGGTAGTCAGTGCCAGTCTATCCAGAGCAAAGCCAATATTTGTTCAATGCTCTCTCCGGTTCTTTTCTAAAGTTTAATCGACCAGAAATAGTGAATCCTTGTTGAATATTAGCTGTACATTACCAACTCCAGTAAATACTCCCCTGGAATATAT
>NW_027107550.1:5885-6251 GCF_000696795.3 Halyomorpha halys | reverse complement strand
TACCTGTTTATTTTCCCTCTTCATTTCAGTAATAACTCAGGATATAGTTTGGGAAACAGACAAAAGATAGCTTCACAGGAAAATTATATACAATGACAATATAGGCAATAATATAATTAAAACATTTTAGATTATTAGCCCCTGAAATACAAAATTACCTAATAATAGAAGTTTTTTTTTAATTTAATATCTTTATTGAAATTTGCAACTGTATATTACATAATACATTCAGTAAATATGGTCTTAGTTAAAATGGAGTGTTACAGGCGTGTAGAGCAACTACCCATTGATAGCACTCTAATGACATTTGACATTAGCTGGTCTCGTGGCCATCAATAAAAAAATAAAATAAAAAGTTAATTTATT
>NW_027107550.1:4788-5232 GCF_000696795.3 Halyomorpha halys | reverse complement strand
ATAAACTCATTCACAAAGACCTTAACATCCCAATTTATGCAGAATTGGCCCAAAACAGATATGCGTCTTTTCATTCCAAACTCCTTAACCATCCTCACTATTAATTCTTAATCTTTCATCCTTAACAATCCCTGATAATCCTCCGAGGCGTCTGAAAAGATGATGGCCACGGGACCTTCTAATTTAAATTAGTGTTTGAAGTACAACCGATGGGTGGTTCCTTCACAAGATTTTCAAGTGTATATGAAACATATAACATATTTACTTATTGTATTATTTTGTACAGTTGTAAATTTCATTAAATAAATAAAAAAAAACACCTTATTTTAGTTGCTTGTATCTTTTTTAGCCCTGCAACGTGGGCCGAAACATTGCCTCATAACAAATAGTTAGTTTTCTCATTTACTTTACTTACTATGAGTTATTTTTACTGCACCCGAACCA
>NW_027107550.1:4374-4738 GCF_000696795.3 Halyomorpha halys | reverse complement strand
TTTTTGTGATTCAATTTACCGATCCCAGAAGATTTCAGATATACTGTTATTGTTTTTCAAAATTATGATGTTCTACTTCAATGGACGATCATTAACACTAAAAGTGGGGATAGTGCAGTGCGTGGCAACGTTAAGTATAACCACGTTGAAGAATCAGCACGTCCTGGATAGGAGGGTTGTGGCAGGTGTCATCTTTATACTTCTGGGGAAGGTGAGATGGTGACCGAAAAGGAGATATCGGACAACTATGTGTTCTGCCAGGAGTACACCCAAAGACTACGTGAGGTTCGAACTAAACTTAAGGGTTAAGCATTTTCCTGTAACCGGTTTTTTATTATATTTTCCTTTTAATCTATGTGTTAGT
>NW_027107550.1:3832-4324 GCF_000696795.3 Halyomorpha halys | reverse complement strand
TTGGCCCAAAACAGATATGCGTCTTTTCATTCCAAACTCCTTAACCATCCTAACTATTAATTCTTAATCTTTCATCCTTAACAATCCCTGATAATCCTCCGAGGCGTCTGAAAAGATGATGCCCACGGGACCTTCTAATTAAATTAATGTTTGAAGTACAACCGATGGGTGGTTCCTTCACAAGATTTTCAAGTGTATATGAAACATACAACATATTTACTTATTGTATTATTTTGTACAGTTGTAAATTTTATTAAATAAATAAAAAAAAAACCTTATTTTAGTTGCTTGTATCTTTTTTAACCCTGCAACGTGGGCCGAAACATTGCCTCATAACAAATAGTTAGTTTTCTCATTTACTTTACTTACTATGAGTTATTTTTACTGCACCCGAACCATCTTGATTTTATTAAGTACACAGGGTCAATCAACAATCTTCCAATATAATAAATATAAAATATATATGTCAATAAGTATAATAATTTATTATTA
>NW_027107550.1:1890-2750 GCF_000696795.3 Halyomorpha halys | reverse complement strand
ATTTATATATGTCCGATTACGGATTGATAAGTATGCTGTGTGAGATAGCAACCTGATGTATTTAGGCAGCGTAGATAAATAAAGTATTTCTCTCTCTAAGTCAACCTATAAGTTTTGTTTGTTATATAATTGATAAGAATTTTTTTTCCCCCTTTTTCATTCTGTGTACATCTATTTCATATTATTATTAAACTTTTGTACATATAGTTCTGTTGTTATTTCCTATGCATGTAGACTGCTTTCAACTTAATTTACCTTTTTTTCCGTTTTTGTTCACTTAATATTATGATAATTCAACAGGTGGGTTGGTAACACCCCTAGGTGTTTTGTTATCTACATGTAAATTTATTCGCTAGTGGTCTTAATTCTATAATTGTTTATATAGGGGTAGATTGTAGTAATATTGTTTCGGGGTTTTCGTTATTTCCAAGGGAAATAAAAACGTGGCGCCTAAGGAGCAATTTATTCTTTATTTTATTTTTCCTTTTAAGATAATATTTATTTTTTCCCCTATAACTCACCCCCTTCTCCGCTGAGCGTGTTCTAGTATAAACGATAAATATATAACTAAAGATAAATAAAAATTTGCGGTTATAATTTAGATAACACACCAGCGGCAAAGCCTACACAGTTGTTTTTGAGCGCTGAGCATTTTTTTTTTTTAATTTCCAAAAAAAATCTTAAAGGACAAAAACCCTGTTGTAAACCTTTAACTATAGAAAAAGTATTACTCAATTTGTATCTATATCTAGAAAGCGATTTCATTTTTTTTTCATTATGAGCTGTTATTTTTGAGCTAAAATCTATAAATGTTCTTATAACTTGTTAACATCATTATAATTTCAAAATATTAACATTTT
>NW_027107550.1:0-475 GCF_000696795.3 Halyomorpha halys | reverse complement strand
TATTGAAAACAGCTATAAGGAAGCATTCTGAGGGTAATCAAAAGTTGGGGTTAGATAACTGCCTTTTTTTCTTCCCGGCTCTTGTACTATTAGAGTTACATTATGTGTGTATACGTCGGCTCGATCATCTCTTCTCGCTACACAGTCCATCTTAATCAGTTTTAGCCATGGCTGGTGGACTTTAACTGACTGACTCATTCTCTATGAATGAAATTATTAATGTTTAAAAGATTAAACTTAGTTTTAAGATCCGTCTTACACTGTCATCATTACTTGACTTACGCAAACCATGTCGATCAATATTTCTGTAAAATTCTATCCTCCTTTTGAGTTGAATTAACCTAAAATAATCTTCAGATCATATTTTGGAAAGGCTCTTTAATTTCCTAGTGTTCATAGAAGGCTTATTTTTCTCCTTCTAGCGAAACATTCATAGGACAAGCATAATTAAAAGATAACAACCATCAAATGTTCC
>NW_027107549.1:745426-746302 GCF_000696795.3 Halyomorpha halys | reverse complement strand
CGATATCGATATTTTGCTTTCGATATCCCATCCCTATCCTGAAATTGTTTTAGAAAGTACCATGACATGCATACATACCAGGACATATAAAAACTTCACACAGTAGTGAATCCAAAATAATTCATAGCTACAAATATGGAATATGTAATGTTAGTCTTGAAGGTATTAATAATTTTAATAATCACATTATAAGTGAACTTAATATTAAAATAAATAGTGGAAGAAGAAACAGTTTCCTATGTCCAAAGATATACTGCTTATTCAACCAAAGAATATCGCATAACTAATTATTATCGTAACAGATCCGGTAACTATAGGACAGGAATAACCTCCCAGTCTAAAAAAAAAGTCATTTAAAAGTGCAAAACTCAAATAAAATAAATAGTTATTGCCCAGCCAAAATTAAAGCACATTTGACAAAAAAGGGAGTGTTGCAGTTAAATATTGTTCAACCCATCTTGGCCACAAATTAGAACATAAAGATTAGAGGAAAGAGTTGGTCTCTAAAATAGCTATGAAAATTCCTTTTGAAGCTGTAATCGAATAAGTGCAAGCTAATGTGACCAATGTTCTCAAGAGGAAACATCTCCTGACCAAAACAGATTTTAGAAATATAGTGAGGGAATATTCCTTAGACAGTGAATGCATTATGCACCCCGAAGATGCAACAAGTATAGAAAGATAATTTAAAGAACAGGTGCAAAGCAATACAAATTCTGTTTTGTTATACAAACTGAAAGGCGCCCATTCACATAAAATTCCTGAATGCAGAACTTAAGATTTTAAGCTCGCCATCATGAGTGATGCTCAGGCTGATATGCTTAAGAAGTATAGGAGTACATTGATTCCACTCATGGAACAAATACATACAACTTC
>NW_027107549.1:744914-745376 GCF_000696795.3 Halyomorpha halys | reverse complement strand
CCATCATGAGTGATGCTCAGGCTGATATGCTTAAGAAGTATAGGAGTACATTGATTCCACTCATGGAACAAATACATACAACTTCGAAATGATTAATATGCATTAGAGGTATTTTTTAAAATCAATTATTAATAAAGTAGGGCAAATCAGTGCCAAAGTATTAATGACAGGTATGGCAGAAGTATTTTACAATGTATGGAAAAATACAGTGGAAAATGTGAAGAGATTATTCTGCACATGGCATGCGCAACGTGCCTGGCAAAGATGACTGAAGGCGGATATAAAAAATGTGGAGAAAAGAAAAGAAATTTCAAAAAAGCTTTTTATATTTCAAAATGGAGTAGATCTAAGAACATTCGAAAGAATATTGCCAGTATTGGGCCTACTGTTACTTTAAAACTGCAGAGATTAATACAAACATCGATATAGAGAGGCTGCATGGTATTTTCAAATATTTATTTT
>NW_027107549.1:740357-744864 GCF_000696795.3 Halyomorpha halys | reverse complement strand
TTGCCAGTATTGGGCCTACTGTTACTTTAAAACTGCAGAGATTAATACAAACATCGATATAGAGAGGCTGCATGGTATTTTCAAATATTTATTTTTTTAAAGACAAATTCGTGAAAAGATTGGATGTAACAGTTGATGCTGTAATGCGATTTGTGATTCACAAACTTTTTGACAGGACAATTATTAATCGCAAAGGGAAAGTCACTTTCAAATTGAGAAATATCAGAAAAAGGCACAAAACAGCTCTCCTTCTTGACTTCAATAATGTACTTGCATTGTCAAATAACACATGGCAAGTATTATCACCGCTGTCCAAATTAGTGCTAGTTTGTGAAATAGAAGTTATCAAAAACCATCAGTCAAATAGAAGATCATAAATTGGTTAGTGTTGTACAACATAGAATTTTAATAATTGACAATAACATAATTTAATATTATGATGTATTGACAAATTAAGGAGTTAACTATACATTATATATAAAATAGTTTAGATGAATATATGATTTAGTAGTAATATTGTGAGTATATGTTTAAATTTTGTTGAATTTGGTTTTCTAGCAACCTGAAGATGGGGGGGGGGATAATCCCGAAACGCCGTTGTTGTTGTATGTGAAATAAATTGTTATATATGAACAAGGAAGATTGTGTCATTCACCAATTTCATATTATATCTAGAAACTCTTCCGGTAGATCATTAATTTAAGAATATAATAATATAGTTATGAAGGAAGACCATATGAATACTGTTAATAGAAAATTCTTGCAAAATCTTCATTTTATGCTGCAACATGACTATACAACAAGTAAGAATATTTATAAACTGTACATTTCACTGATACATAACCTGGCCAAAATCTTTTTCTTAAAACAAAATAAGATACCTCCACACATTATTCACAATTTGATAATTTGTTTAGTAATCAGTTCTTGGTTAATATTGGCTGTGCTGATTATTTTAAAGAGCTAAGCAATAAAATTATTGACCTTGAAATAAAGCAATCTTATTGGATAATAATTAATATTAATAGAAAAATAGATAGGTTGTTATTTGAATTGCAACCAAATAGTGATAAACAACTCTTAATAAATAAAATAAAAAGAACATACTAAGCAATGGTTGAAATTAATAAAAGATTTACTTACTAAAAAATTGGAATGGATTGTTCATAATATCAAAATTAATAAAATAAATATAAATAAGTTAATTAGTAGTGATAGTGATATTGTTTTAACTTCTATTAATGTTAGTAATATAAAATTTATTAATAAAATTACAATAATGGATAAATATAAAGATTCCATGAAGGATGATTTGCAAAAATATAATGAACTTTATCAATCAGAAAACAGAGTAGAAAATCATACTAATGTCAACATACCTTGTTAATATACTAATGTTAATAGACCAACTCCAGCCATCATATTGCCGCAAAATTAATTAATATCTTGAAGGAGTGGTATTTGGACAAAAACAAGTTGAGTTCAGTGGTGACTGACAGCGCATTGAATAAACTCATGGAAATTGCATTTGGGAAACAAAAACTTCTTTGCTTCGCCCTACCTTTTAAATTTGGCTGCTAACAGAGCTGACTCCTCTCATTCAGAAAGTAAAGAAACTTTTGTCAAGGTTTAAAAGCAGTGTTGGAGTTTCTGACGAATTGAGGGCGTCTAGCGATTCAAAGCTAATTCAAAGTGTGGAAACCAGGTGGAATTCTACCTATGCTATGCTCTAGAGATTCCTCAGCCTTAGCTAAACATTAAACAGTATTGTGCATAAGCATACGTCGGCTCCTATGATAACAATAGCCACTGAAAACCGAGACCTCCAAGATCAGCAACTAAGCAATTGGAAGGTGAAAATTTCCCATCGACAAGTATGGAGATTCTAGTTGCTTATATAATCGAAAATAAAACCTTCCTTAAAGGTTGGCTACAAATTGAGAGATGCAATTTTAGTTAAGCAGTTAGGAAAAGATTAATGGTAGAAAACACACATGTATTAGCAATAAGTACTCTACTGGATCCTGGGTGGAAAATATTGTACTTCCAGGATGCTAATGTACTCGATAAAACCATACAAGAGCTGAAGGAAATTTTTAATTGCTCTCTATCTCCCAAAAGTGCACAGAGCTCAGACTCTGACCACAGTGAAGGAAGAAGCTGTTCCTCTTTCTTCGACAATCATGCTAAAATTGTTTAGGAAACGTGAAAACATGTGCAGTTCTAGAGGTATGAAAATAATTTTTTTCCCACATTTTGGTAGTTATTACATATATTTTATATCATATGTGGGCAACCCTAGCCCACTGTAAGATTTGATCTGGTCAGACATTTTGAAAAACCCAATTAAAAAAAATATTACACTACTTACTCAAACTCAGAAAATCAAGGTCAGAGCGAGCAAGCCGAATGGCGGCAATCATCGAAGAGTTAGGCAGCGCAACAAAGATTATTGCTTCTCAATCCTTCTACACTTGACGATTCTAGATGAATTCCTTCATTTTGCCAACATAAGCGAGTGGATGGCCCGAACTTTAATTCAGTTCTATTTGAGCTACCGAGATGATAACTTTGACAAACGATATCCTAGCGAACTGCTAGTGCCGTTAATTTGCTTTGTGACTTAGTAAACATCTTGAGTGCTTACTAATTATATTTTGTTATTCTGTTTATCAAACGAAAAAAAAGAGAAAAGTTTGGTGGAAAGAAACGCAGTGTAGATACAGAGGGTCGCGTTTCAAGAAAAATGGACTGAATAATTCTTCTTTATCTTGCACAATGGTAAGCCCATTTGTTTGCTGTGTAATGAATCCATTTCATAGATGAAAGAATTAAATATAAAGAGGCATTATTTAATTAAGCATCCTATGCTGCACTCACTGACAAGACAAATAACAAAAGATAAAATCCATAAGTTTACCACAAATTTGGAAAAACAGCAGCAAATGTTTCATAAACAAAGAACACAACATGATGTTGTGAAAGCTAGTTTTATAGTAAATTGCTAAAGTCATTAAAACCATTTGCCGAAGGAGAATTTATCAAGGAAAGTATGTTAGAAGATTGCAGTGTTTTGTGTCCTGAAAAGAAAAATTAATTTGTCAAGACGAACTATTATCCGATGTATAGAAATGATGGCTAATGATATAAAAACAACATTGACCGACCGTATGGCTGGTTTTGAATCATTTACCATAGCATTAGACAAGAGCACCTATTTGTCTGAAACAGTTTAACTGGCTATATTTATTTTAAGTGTTGACTAATAGTTCACTGTTACTGCAGAATTTCTTCCTTTACAGCCGCCTGCTAAAAGGAACATTCAGGGTAATATTTCCAACGAGTAGCTACATGTATTTATGCCAAATCTTATACAAGATCAAATAATAGAATGTGACATGAGGCTACTTGTGGGGATTCCGTGCTGACACAAGAATTTTTCCCCAATGTAAACAAATAAAATTCACATTGCGGGAAATCATTCAGTAAAGAACCTAAAGGCGGATCCACATGTTGGCCGCTCACCACAAATCGGAGGCTTGTACAAAGCTATTTGAATCTACTTATTTATTTAAATTATAAAATAGCTACCAATTCAATAAAATTAATAATTCATCACAATTTCAGATACCTTCAACTGTGGAACGATGGTTGGATATAGAAAAAGGATTTAAGAACAAATTTTCACATTGTTTGAGTCCGCTAGATGGAAAACATATATTGGTAGTAAACCCAGCTCATAATGGATCTGAATGTTTCAATTACAAGAAAACATTCAGCATTGTACTATTAGCACTAGTAGATAAATTGATATTTGCAGAAATGCGAAGCCATGGGAGGCTTAGTGATGGTGTAGTTTTTAATAATTCTTTCTTATGGGAAAAAATTTGTAGAAATGAAATTAATTTTCCCACACCATGTCCACTTCCTGGATCTATCAACGATGTATAAATGTCATATGTATTTTTAGCAGGTGGCGCTTTTGCACTTTCCACCCATGTCATGAAGCCCTATCCTGGAGAACATAGTGTCACTTCTCCAAAAGAAAACTTAATCAGTGTTTATCAAGGTCCAGGGTTGCGGTGGAAAACACATTTGGTATTTTGACATCAGTATTCCGAATTTTCCGACGTCCTATTGACTTAAATCCTGAAATTGTTTCAAAAAGTACCGTGACATGCATACATGGTATACATGGACATATAAAAACCTCACATGGTAGTGAATCCGAAATAATTCATAGCTACAAATGTGGAATATGTAATGTTAGTCTTGAAGGTATAAATAATTTTAATAATCACATTATAAGTGAACATAATATTAAAATAAATAGTGGAAGAAGAAACAGCTTCCTATGACCAAAGATATACTGCTTATTCAACCAAAGAATATCGCATAACTAATTATTATCGTAACAGATCCGGTAACTGTAGGACAGCAATAACCTCCCTGTCTAAAAGAAAACGTCATTTAAAAGTGCAAAACTCAAATAAAATAAATAGTTATT
>NW_027107549.1:739419-739999 GCF_000696795.3 Halyomorpha halys | reverse complement strand
CCATCATGAGTGATGCTCAGGCTGATATGCTTAAGAAGTATAGGAGTACATTGATTCCACTCATGGAACAAATACATACAACTTCGAAATGATTACTATTTTAGTACTGGACGATATGCACTAAGGATTCCCTTGTGCATTTTTTTCCTCCAACCGAAATGATTAATATGCATTAGAGGAATTTTTTAAAATCAATAAGTAGGGCAAATCAGTGGCAAAGTATTAATGACAGATATGGCAGAAGTATTTTACAATGCATGGAAAAATACAGTGGAAAATGTGAAGATTAGTGCACATGGCATGCACAACGTGCCTGGCAAAGATGATTGAAGGCGGATATAAAAAATGTGAAGAAAAGAAAAAAAGCTTTTTCTATATAAAAAAGGAGTAGACCTAACAACATTCGAAAGACTATTGCCAGTATTGGGCCTACTGTTACTTTAAAACTGCAGAGATTAATACAAACATCGATATAGCCTCTCTATTTTACGCATGGTATTTTCAAATATTTATTTTTTTAAAGACAAATTCGTGAAAAGATTGGATGTAACAGTTGATGCTGTAATGCGATTTGTGATTC
>NW_027107549.1:733122-737869 GCF_000696795.3 Halyomorpha halys | reverse complement strand
AGGATGAGGAGGTCCTCATCAATTTCTGTCAAGAAGGAAGCCATTTTGGACGCTAGGACAGAACAATAGAAACAAAGAAAATACCAGGGATAAGAAGATCGTGAACTTGGTTAGTTTTGCTATACATAAAAATAAATTCCTGTATAAAATAGATATTAATTTAAATTAAGAGAAATCATTGTAAGTGTCTATTCTGATTGCCTAGCAACAACACGCCCTTAGATTAAGAGTCTTTTTTATATTATAAAAGTTAAATAAAATTCTATTATCTATTTCATATTAAAGTTCTTAATTTGAACCCAAATTATTTTTTATATTTGAAAAAAGTTTTAAAAACGATCAAAACTCTTTTTATTTTAATTTTTAATAATTTTAAATTATTACAATATATATTGTAATAAGTTGCCAAGCTAATAAGATAAGTTGCCCAAGTTGCCAAGCTTCCTGCAACTATTTCTTCATTTTCATAATGTAGATTGTTTGTTATAACTTTGATAGTTTACTTTTTATCAATGTGTGTGTCTCAGATAATAACAATAAACTACTTTCATCTACACCTATTTCCTCGCCCTTTTTTTCCTTTAGGGATACCTAACTTTTTCCTATGCTGCATGTGGCATCTATATCATAGCTTCTTTATTTCGGTAAATACTTGTTGATGTCCATCTAAAAGTTCATTTGAGACTTCTTTGTGCTAAAAACTTCTTAGGTACTTTTTTCTTTTGTAAAATTTCTGTCGAGAACCTTGAGGAGTGCATTCAAAAACTGCCTTTTTTTCCCACAGTTTTATTATACAATGCACTTGTAAGTTGCACATTGCATTCCTTGTACATACCTTTAAAGTTTGCATAGCACTTTGTATCACTACTAACATAAATCTGTGTTTAAATGTAAATGTGCACGGTAATTTTTACTACTGCCATATTTCATATTATATCAGAATGAATTCATATATACACCGACGAATCAACTACAGGAGCAAATAAAAATGCGGGTGCAGGAGTCTACAGCAGCCAGTTCTAACCTTTAGTACCTGCTCAAGCAAACGCTACCAATTTCGATGGAGAGGTAGCAGCTATTACTTTGGCTTTAGAAAAGCTGACTGATGCCAGCGAAAGAAGATAGTTCTGCTGTCGGATTCTAGGACAGCACTGCTGTCAATAGTATCTGGACATCCCTCGGCTGACGCTGGAATTCTCGCATGCCGGAAAACTATGGAACGTCAAAGAGAAATACTTAAAGTATTGGTGATGTTTATGTCAAACATCTAGACAGGACTCTTGGTTTAGAGATCACTGGTTGTTAGGACAGCAGGTGGATTGGATGTGTCAGGGAAACAAGGCGTCTCCCAGAAGAGGTGAGGCTAATCACCCTTTGTGTACTTTTAGTGGTATCTAGAAAAAGAAGACATCAAGGATCATCCAAAAAGATTAAGTTCACTCTTTGCTTAGATTTCCGAAAGATTGGATATTTGCTGAAAAGAGTAGAGGACCAATATTTTAATTACAGTCAGTGTTTGTTTGTGAGATGGAAGAAAAATAAAACCATCAGTCATCATAGAAGAGTATATGATTGGTCAGTTAAGCTAAAGTATATTTATAAAAGTGTTATTAGTAGTTAAGTAAATTTAAGAAAACAATAAAAGTCAAGAAATAGTGCTAAAGAATAATATTCAGAAAGTAAATCATTTGCAAAAATCCCTAACTGTTGTGTGACAATCGATGTTTACATGGAACATCGAGGCAAGGTTTTGGTTTTTGGCATTCCATTCTTTGTTTAGGAGCGATTGGGAAATGATGTTTTGAGGATGAGGAGGTCCTCATCAATTTCTGTCCAGCAAGGGTGGACATCTTGAAAAAAGAGTCGCTCAAGAAGAAAAAGGGACTCTTTGTTTGGATCGCCTAACAACACACTTCAATGGATGAGAAGTAACTAAAAACTGTAAGAGGACCAATACTTTGTTTTGTTAGTGTTTGCTTACTGAGAGATTGTCAGCAGTCAGTGTTAGTTAATTGAGGAAATCATCAAAAGAAGAGTCTATGAAATTAGTTAGTTTTTGTTATACCTAAATTTAAATACATGTGTAAAAGAGTTATTAATTTAATTAAGTATCAATAGTAAAAGTGTCTGTTTCTGATTGCCTAGAAACCCACTCTGAGAAAAGAGTCTTTTATATTATAAAATTTAAATAAAATTCTATTATCTATTCAATATTAAAGTTTTTAATTTCAACCCAAGCTATCTTTTAAATAGGAAATTAGTTAAGACTATTAAAATTCTTTTTATTTTATTTTCAATAATTTTTAAATTATAACAGTATATAAAGGGATGTACCAAACCCAATAAAGCAGACAATACACAATACACAGTCGGTGCCTGTCACTGGAAGTATAAGGTTGTTTCTGCTACGGTCCGCACCTCACTAGTCTACTATCTTGCTGCTGACGTCACCAACGGTTTTTCTGAAAACTGCAGACTCATTGCCACGTGCTTTAGCTTCCCCTCACCATGTGAGGGCGCGTGAGGAACAGTTTTTCTCTTTAGCGTTTAAATCTATTATTTTAAAACCTAGCTTTAAATATCATCTATCAAGTTTTTCTTTATTTAAGTTTTTTATTTTTACCATGACGAATCCAACTGTGATGGATCTCGATAATCATATGAACAAAACAGAACAGACACCACCTAATCCCACTAGGCATTGTAAGAGATGTCGCATTACTACTACTGAGCAAGGCTCTGTATAACCAAAAATTACTTTCCGGGTCGATCCTCGACACCAATCACAAATGAAAACCGACAATTCATTCGACCCACTCTCGGAGTTAAATATTACAGATAACACACACACACACAATCACAAAACAAATAAAACCACCACCTATTGTAATTAACCCACTGGTATCGGCAGTACAATTACGTGATGCCTTCAAACAGGCTAATATTCAAAATTTCAGTATCCTTTCCTCAAAAGAGGAAAACAAAATTTTCACCAATACAAAACCAGACTATGACAAAGTCCTTGGCTATCTCGAGGCCATAGAAATCGTATATTATTATATGTACGCCCCACGGGGTACCAAACCTCTCAAAAAATTCATAATCAAAGGATTTGACCTTAATCGCCCTTTAGATTCTATCAGTGATGAATTCTCAGAACGCCTTCCTTGTTTCCGTCAATTGCATAGAACATTGCTGGGCAAAAAACAGATTTGACGCATATTATCGTCACTCCCTCCCCCTCCCCCACACTTCTCTTTTCGACTTCTGACTTTTTTCTTATTATTTCACCATTATCTATCGTCTTTATAAATTAAATTATATTGTAATAAGGAAGAAATTGTTGTCATTCACTGAATCCAGTTAATATTTTTTTTTTTTATCTTCTATGCGAAACAACATGAGGAGGCCCCTCACCTCCAGATTTAAAATAGCACCTTTTTAGAATGGATAACTCATAAATAACAAATAAACATAATAGGTAACCTTAAAATACCAAAGGTAAGACCCAACACGAATTACTTTTCTTTTTCAAAGTAATGCACTTATTAATTCACTTTTTCTTTCTGTTTTCGAGGGATCGGGAAAAAAAAACAATAAAGCAGTATGTTACAGCAGTTCACACGTTTACATCTTATTCCTTCTTCTTTTTTCTTTGACATTTGGATTTCGCCGATACTTAACTGGTGCCGAAACCCGGGAACTTTAGATACCGGATTAATTTTCAGTCTAAAAGAAAACATTTTTTTTTCATTGCTCTCTTTGAATTATGATCAGTAACGAATTAGTGAGAAGAGCAGTTCTGAACCTAGAGAATATGAACCAAAACAACCAACCTCAAGCTGCAGTCAACCAAACTTTAGCAGCTGGCAACCCACCTCCGCAGGAGATTCAATCATTACCAGAAGTCTCTTTAGCGCAATTTCATGGATTAGGGTCCGTATGGCAACTGCCCAGGACCTGATAAAGGCGGTGTCGGACCTAGAAAAATTCACCTGAGAGACCGGAGAATTAAATCATTTTTTAAAAGGGGGCGATCGCCTGATGGGGTGAATAGAAGCGAAGATGTCGGAGGATCTACTAGACAGCGAGGATCCAAAAGCACTGAAAGCAGTGGTAGTCTGCCGTGTAAAAAGAAGTATCCTAAATCAGATTCAGGCAGATGAAGAGACCTCCTGGAAGGTCATCAAAGAAAGATTAAAGAAGGCATTCGGAGGAGGACGGTGGACCCCAGAGGAGGATATATTCATGATGATCAGAGAAACGAAAAAACTGAGACAGCCTAATGGGCAGTATGCTGCAGAACTCCTGGCATGTTATAACAGAATTCAGGATAAACTCAGCGAAATGATGGAGACAATCCAAGTACAAGGAAGGATGCAATTCCTATCCATGGTACTGAAGATTCAGTTGGCAAAAGTCCAGGGGATATAGAGGAAATAATGAATGACTAGAAGAGACAAATTATTGGACTTAAAAGCAAGCTAACCAGTTTTCATTGTCTAAAATAAATACGCTATTCAAAACAAAGAAGATGGCGGTGCGCGTCCTTCTGAAGTGTCCGTTGAATTGTTTGTGTTGAGTCACAAAAGATATATCGTTCAAAGCCAATATGGCGGCATGTCTTTCCAAAAGTCGATA
This sequence comes from Halyomorpha halys, assembly GCF_000696795.3. Lineage (NCBI taxonomy): Eukaryota > Metazoa > Arthropoda > Insecta > Hemiptera > Pentatomidae > Halyomorpha > Halyomorpha halys. The sequence continues at coordinate 733,228 of NW_027107549.1, read as the reverse complement.
AAATTGCTATCCTGTTGAGTAGATAGTTGACCGTGGTCTCAGGTGAGACCCATTTTGGAGGTCTTTCCACATTAATTACCACAATTTTCAACTCAACCCGCATACA
>NW_027107549.1:727047-732942 GCF_000696795.3 Halyomorpha halys | reverse complement strand
AGGTGAGACCCATTTTGGAGGTCTTTCCACATTAATTACCACAATTTTCAACTCAACCCGCATACATTAAAAAGTTCAATAACCTTACTTTGCTGACCGCACCCCTCGACAAACTTCTCCAATCAAATATATTTATCTTCCTATCAAGATTTGTAATTACAGTACATTCAAGAAAAAATAGAAGTTGATACTAAATGTTAAAGAATAATATTCATAGAAAAATTCATATGTAAAAACTCAAAACTGTTGTGCTACAATCGAGGTTTACAACGAAAATCTAGACCACTGTTTAGTTAAGAGATCACTTGATGTTTAAACATAGGAAAGGGAGGAGACGTATCCTGGATGCTGGATGTCCTGAACATCCTTTGTCTCCTTCAGTGGAACATCCAGAAAAAGAAGAAATCTAGAATCATCCAAAAAATTAAAATGACTCTTTAGAGTTTGAATCGTCAGGATGAGATGTGTTGAAAACTATTAGAGGACCTATGAGAATATTTAACTTATTTTTCAACAAGAATGATCACAGCAAAAATATTTGAGAACACTGTGTAATCTTTTTAATGGACATTTTGGGAAACGAGTGTACAACATATGTATAAATAGGCGTGCGGAAACACTCTCACAGTTATTTATTATGATTATCTAATAATCATATGAACAATGTTATAAGGCAAAATGGTAATACTTACAGTAGTCAGAGAGTATATAGGAATTACAATAATAATTCTTAAATATGATACCAAGACATACTATTGTAAATGATCTTAGATCACTGGGGAATGACAGCCTTTTTTATCAGCAACACCGATCATGTAGAAGTAGCAATAACAGTGAATACTCACCAAATGTAGATTTTAAAAAGCAGGAAAGTATTTTTATAACTCACAGAGCTGCAAATAATCAGGTTAGTTATAATTCAGAAAGAACAGCAGGAAACAATTGGCGCCGAAGTCCAACATACAATAATAGGGGTCGGAATTTTAATCCAAATTATCGTGGACTAAATTCTAATAATTCTATTGGAGGGAGATACACTAATAATCATATGAACAATGTTATAAGGCAAAATGGTAATACTTACAGTAGTCAGAGAGTATATAAGAATTACAATAATAATAATTCACAAGATTGGAATCCTAGAGTTAAAAATTTAATAGTGCAAACCAATTTGAGGTTACGAATGCTACTATAGTGCAAGATGAATCTTCTGATCAAATGGTCCAAACCCAAGCCTTTGGGCCGACCTATGGAGAACCTATTATTACTCAAAATGAGTAAGAAGACTGACGTCATACAGTCCAAATAACGATCAATTATGAAGTGAAAATGCTCTTCTTATCCGTGGGGATTATTTTTAAAATAATTTATTTGAAGATAACATATTTTTAGAAGAAAATCGGTCTTATAGAAAAATTCGTTTTTAATCTTCTCTAATCGGAGTTAACTTGGGAAATAAAAATTGTTACGTCTTCATTGATAGCAAGGCGGAAGTTTCTATTTTAAAAAAATCCTTTTTTTGATAAGTTTAAAAGGGATTTTATTAAGTTCAAGACGTTACCAATTACTAAAACCAATATTGTTTCTGTGACTAGTAAGAAGAGCTCCTGCATAAATAGACAAATTTTTATGCCGATTAAAATAGGAGGATACTTCTTTGAAGCAAATTTTGATTGCACCGGACATCGCTAAAGATAGTGTACTTGGTGTCGATTTCCTTATAAACCACTCTGCGGTAATTAACTTTGAAACTGACTTCATCAGTTTAAAAAACGCTGAAGGACAGATATCAGTTGTAAATTTTGTTAATTCAACTGATAAACCATTAGAATATAATATTATAAAAAATTAAGAGACCAGTAAATCAGTAAAGTCAATTGAAACTCTAATTGCATCTCTTAAATTGAGCGAAAATTAGTGTAAAACAAAGAATAATGAATGTATGGAGCAAATTAATATAAATGATAACATAAATAATCTGTGTAATAAAAAGAAACATATTTTAAACCTCAAACAGTTTTCTGATTTCAAAAATATTTTGTGGAATAACAAAATTATTTTTAGGGATAAACCAGGCCTTATAAAAAATTATGAGCACATTCTTGAAGTTACGAACAATACAATACACCATATAAACAATTCCAATATAAATTGAACCCAAAATTAATTCAACTAGCTTAAATAGAAATTGATAAAATAATTTAAGATGATATTATTGAAGTAGTCCACTCTCCCTATATTAATCCAATTATTTAGGTGGAAAAGAAAAACACAGACCCAGCCTCAGGTGAAGTGATTGATTCTAAGGTCCGTATTTGCCTGGATGGACGTTTTATAAATAAACGCCTGATCCCTCTGTATGATTCCCCAACATGTATTAATAACATTCTGTTTCAGTGCGCTAATGCAAAATATCTTGCAACTTTAGACCTAAAAAGTAGTTTTTAGCAGGTTGGTCTGGAAGAATCTAGCCGACCAGACCATATACAGGTTTTCAGTTTCTAAATAAAACCTTTCATTGCAAGCTTATTCCTTTTGGATTGTCGGTTAGCTTAGGAGACTTAATAAAAGCTTTGAAAAGGGTTATACCTAATTATTTATTTCGAAATATCAAAGTTTATGTAGATATTTTAATTCATGCAGAAACAATAGATGAATTTTTGAACATTCTAAGAGATTTATTTGATGCATTCCACAAAAATGGTTCAACGTTAAACTTGGAAAAATGTAGGTTTTTTAGGAACTCGGTCAAGTTTTTGGGTTATGTTCTGAAGAACAAGGGGATAGAGAAGGACCCTAGCAAAACTGAAGACATAAAGGGTTTTAAGGTTCCAAATAATGTAAAGGAATTGCAAAGTTTCCTAGGTTTAATCAATTTTTATAATAAATTCTGTCCTGGTTACGCTGAAACAACAAAATCATTATACAAGCTCACATCAATAAAATCCAAGTTCAAATGGAAAGATGAACATCAACAAGCTTTTGAACACATAAAAGAAACTATGTTAAAAGATATTACTTTTCACTACTCAGATTTAAGCAAAACATTTTATGTAGATACTGACAGCTCAGAGTTCGCCTCAGGGGGAGTTTTGTACCAACTAAATTGTGGAGGTTTTAGAAAAATTATTTCTTTTTGTAGCAAAACTTTCAAAGGAGCCGAACTAAACTATCATTCAACCGAAAAAGAATTATTGGGGATCATTCATTGTATCCAAAAATTTTACAACATAATAGCTGGGTACCAAATTACAGTCCAAACAGACAATAAGGCTATAACTTTTTTGCATTCATGCATGCAAAACAAAGAAGACGGCGGTACACGTCTTTCCAAAGTGTTCATTGAATTGTTTGTGTTGAGATAGATTGAAATTTTTCAACTTTTGTTGTTTCTATACAATAATTATAGAAAAAGAATAATCAAAGAAGAAATATCAATAAACTATTTATATCGTAAATCATAGCAAATAAAGTGTATTTGTAATACAATCAATTATTTTTGGATCGAACAGTGAACATTGAAGATAGAAGAGAGGAAATAGGTACTCTTGATTTTGGTGGCTTGGAGAGAAGACGTCCGTTCGGCTAGAAGCAGGAAGGACTGGAAGCCATGGTTAGGAGTTGGACATAGTATCTTAGACAAGAAGATAGCAGGAATCATCGATCATCAAGGGAAGATTGTGTAATTGATTAGTTTTGTTTCTAACCAAAATTTATTGTATTTGTAGAATAACTATTAATTAAGTTTAAGTGTTATTATTAGTAAAGTGTTGTCTGTTTTTGATTGCCAGGAAACCCGCTCTGAGAAAAGAATCTCTTATGTTATAAAATTTAAATAAAATTCTATTATCTCTTAAATATTAAAGTTTTTAATTTGAACCCAAGCTATCCTTTATATTCGAAATTAGTTAAAACTATTAAAATTCTTTTTATTTTATTTTGATAAGGCCTATTGTCCGCTTTAATGCACCCTGTCAAGGTAAATAAACATATGAAATGTATTTAAGGAGCATTAACTTCGCGAATAAACCAGTGTTATTACAGTACTACAGTACTGCGTCTAACATTACTATGCCCTGTTCCTTCCTTTTTTTATTCTTTTTCTTCCGGTAACGCATAATTGGTGCCGAAACCTGACCAAAAATGGATGACTGCCAAACTGATCGTGAGACCTGTGGTACTGAACATACCGACAAATGTCCCTGTGCCTCCTGTAGTCCACATGGTTCAAGAAGAGGCCCTGCACCTCCATTTACCCCCATCAGTTCTAGTTCCAGAAATACTTCCTCTACCAGAAACTAGACTGATGGCAGCTTATGCTTTGGCAATGATGAAGGTGAGGGCGGCAACATCTCAGGACTTGAGGAAAGCCATATCGGACTTGGAGCCATTCACAGGCAAGATAGGTGAATCGAATAATTTTATCAAAGGAGGTGGCCGGATTATGGAGAGGCTTGAGGAAAAGGTCTCCAACAACCGGAAGAAAACGTGTTTCACTTGTTTAGGGAGAGAAATGACCCACGCAGTCTAATGGGCAGTACACTTGTAGGTTTCTTGCCCAATACAATTTGATAACAGCAAAAATGAGAATCACTAAATACGAAAATAGTAACCTGCTGGATGAGCTTCCTGAACTCCACATTAAAAGTCCAGCTGACCAAAGAGACGAGAAAAAAAGTTTCCCAAGAGAACGCATGTTCACTGAGTGCTCTACCTAGGATTTAATTATATTTCTAAAAGTAGCTATTAATTCAGTTAAGTGTTTGTGTTCTGATAGTCTGGAAAACGCGCCCTGTGTAGAGTCAATAATGTTATAATAATTTAAAATAAAATTCTCATATCTAATTAATATTAAATTTATTCATTTAAACCTTATCATCAAAGTTTAATTGTAGTTCTGAGAATAGTATAAACTATTAAATTTAATTGGTAGCAGTTGATGGTTTAGTGTGTAAATGGTTAAGTGACAAGAGTTATTAACGTATACATAAGCTTTGTGATTTAATTTAGGACTAACCACCGAAATTAAACACAAAGGATAATGGATGCCATAGTATTCAAGATTGGAAAGCTGGCAGCGGAAAATTATGGGGTCTGGTCGATGAAAATGGAAGCATATGTTCTAAAACCTTATGTTTTAACTACATATAAGACTCGTCCAAGTGGTAACCATTAGAAAAAAAATTAATGCTAAATTCACTAAATATCGTGTGAGAGTCAAACATACTTTTGATATAATAGGGAAAATTTCAACAGACTCAAAGAATTGAAAATTAGAATTTCAGATAAAGAATCCATCAGTTTTGCCTGTGCTTAGTTTACTGTTTGCTGTATTTTACACAACATTCTGCGACCTACAGAAGAAGAATTATTTACAGAAGAAATCCTGCCAACCAATGAGAAATGAAACCAACCAATTCTGTACAATTTTAAATGAATTAGCTCCTTTGTCATCTTTCTCCTACAACTTATGTATTTCTAATTTGAGTAGAGGTAATAAGGTTTGGTTTGTACTCTTTATATACTTTTCACAGTGCTCCGATCATCGCTCAGACTTTATACTGTTTTAAACAAAACCTGAAACCATTAATCAATGATTTTTTTTTTTAAAACCTTGTACTTAGTCTTTTTCTTTTTCCATAGTACAGAATTAACTAAGAATTAAAAAAAAAAGTATCTTTTTATAAAAAATGGACCAAGAAATAATATTTTTCTTTACTGTTACTAGCTCAATATTACACCGTTTTCGGACTTCCTTCATAAACTTTCCAAAAACAGCATTGTTCATGAGCTTGAAAAATCTTTTTCGAAGTCGAAAGTCACCTGTTGTCTTTTTCGAAGTCGAAAGTCACCTGTTGTCTTTTTCGAAGTCGAAAGTCACCTGTTGTCTTTTTC
>NW_027107549.1:714928-726892 GCF_000696795.3 Halyomorpha halys | reverse complement strand
GTCGAAAGTCACCTGTTGTCTTTTTCGAAGTCGAAAGTCACCTGTTGTCTTTTTCGAAGTCGAAAGTCACCTGTTGTCTTTTTCGAAGTCGAAAGCCACCTGTTGTCTATGTCTGGTGTTAAGTTCAATTTAATTACGAAGCCAATGGGATTATAGGAATCTGAAGGCTCGATGTACTCGAACTAATTTAACCCTAAGCCCATGGACTGCTGCAAATTGACGAAATACACATTTTTCCTGTTGCTCGGTGATGCTAAGAGTTTAGTAAATTTTCCACCAGGTGGAATTTTATACTCTGGCAACGGGGAAATCATGCAATCCTTCCGGATACTCAATGTTGGCTTTAACAATCAGAAAGGCCTATCGTTCGGCCTTTCTCATTCAGTATAAAAAAAAAAAAAAGATACTGAAAAATATTTCTATGGGTGTCAGCGTTAAGAGAAGTAGGATGATTTGGCCACTCCCTAACTTAAGTTTTTCTATTTAAAAGACTAAATTAGGGGTATTCATGATGTTGTGTTAAATGTAAAATGTTTTACCATGTTAAATGTTATAACTATAGGATTGTGAGCAGCCCTATTTGAAGTCATGTTAAACGTTAAATGCATAAGTGCCCCTAGCGGATTTTCTCAGCAACTTGTTTTATAAGCCTTTATGTTTATAACCTTCCTTCCAGAGCCTTATGTTATTGTTTACTTCAGTTTTGATTTAAGTAATTTATTACAACATGCCTAGAGTGAGTGAAAAGTGGAATTTGTGTGAAGGTTTAGCTTATGAGTGTCTTATTGATCTTCAAACTTGTGAGGAAGAGAATGAAGATGAGATAATTGACAACTGTATTGAAAGTATTCTCCATGTTCTATCATTCAGATATGCAGTTCCATTAAAATTATCTATTCTGGTTTAATAACAGGGATATGAATACCACAAACACACAAAAGAACTGAGCTGTCACAACAAAAATGGTGGCGATCTCAACTGGCCTATTGTGTGACGTCCTTCTCCATTTAACAGACCAAGTAACAGACTCTCAGCCATGTTAAATGTTATTTCGTTTTACCACGGTAAAAGAAGGCCATTTTTTTTCGATTTAACATGAGTTTTTCTATTTAACACGTTTTAACATGTTAAACTACAGATCATGAATACCCCTAATGTACAAGAATTCTAAAGAACTTTTTACCACCTTGCACCCTCTGACAAAGGGGAAGGACTAACGAATGGTGAGGAAAAGCGTTCTCAGTCTCTACCCAATCCCAAACTAGGCAATGCTCGATCATGTGCAGTATATCAGTCCGGAACTCGGCTTCACCAGGTTCCAGACTGCCTCTTGGAACACAGCCATTATATATAATTTAAACTAAAATTCTTAGATCTATTTAATCTTTTCAGTTAACCTACTCGTCTTCAAAGCTATATTTTAGATCTGAGAATAAATAAAAACTATTAAATTCCCTTATATTTATTTTAAATATTACAGTATTCCATAACAAATAAAGGAGAAAAAAAATTTTATTTGTGTCCTGTTCAACAGGCAAAAATAGTTTGGTAGTGTTTGTTTGAGTTAAAATACTTTAAGGACCTGAGAACTTCCAAATATGGAAATTCAAGGTAAATTTCTTCTTGAGGCAATTTGTATTGTTTGAAGTTATTTCGAAAGATATAAATTGTTGAAACAGGATGCCAATTAATTAGGATTTTCACTCAAAAGAAAATTATAAACTATTAGACGAAACTGACCCTCATCTCTGACAATATGCTAATCTGTCATGATTCGGTGAGAAGAGATGATAAATACAATTGGGTATCCCAAGTAAAGTCACTGGTCGCACCAACAGATTGTACACATGAATTTACATGCCTATCTCCAGATGAATTAATAAAACAATAGAATGACAGTCAAAAAAATGAAAAATCATAACCTATTTCTGGATATTAAGAACGCTTTAAATTCCAATAGGCATCAATCGTACAGACTGTAGTGGACCACACAAAATATGATAGTTTAAGTGAGCCAAGAAGGTTGTGAAAGTGAGAGTTTGGTGACCGAAGGAGAAGGTTCCTCAGAACAGGTACAGGTAGCAGATATAGCACCAAAGGTATAGTCCTAGCATCGGAGCGACATATAGGGGAGACCTATAAGAGTTTTATATTTGTAAAAGGGGAAATAGTGTTGCGAGGAATCTATTGCAAGGTTGCTAAAGCAGAGCTTATTTCATTTAGTTTTTATCTGCAGATAAAGGAGGAATTTTTTCTAATAATAACTTGCAATATCACCCTTAATAAGTATAAGAAAACCACAGTATTTTAATCTTGTATTACTAATGAGTGTATAATAAAAGCTGTTAAATTTTAGATTGTCCTTTAAGATGGTCGAAACATTCGACTATTGATGAAATAATTAAGAGTGTCGAGACTTAACATAGATACCAATTGATTTATTTAACAATATGATTTTAATTTTCATGTAAATAATTCTAGAAATTCCAACTCGTACATTAATTACAAAACTAATGTCAAATTTTAATGATGGTACTCCAGAACGCTGTAAGTACTCCAGAAATCTGCTAGTACTCCAGAAAGCTACTTGTCATACCAAGTAAACTTAAAAAAAAGTAAGATATATTAGTCTTTTAAGAATCAGTAGTCAGGAAAATATCAAACTTAACAAGGAAAATGAGACTTTATCGACAAATGAACTCAGCAACATTTGTAATTAGTTTATCTACAACAGTTTATATCATATACTTCTTAACAGTGTAAAATTGAATAAATATCGAGAAAAAAATATCTGAGACAGATTATAACATCCAATGGTGAGCAACGAAATACAAAGACAATTCTCAATATAGATAAACTAATCAAGATATATTATATATACCAGCCTATATATCAATCTTGGTAAATTAGAAAATGAAGTAGTTTATTACTTTATTATTATTGTTATTGCTTAGTATTATTATTCTTTGTATAAGTAATATTATTGTTCCTTTTATATTTAGCTGGATATGCCATGCCCTTGAAGTATTGTATGAAGCTTGGAGATTATTTACTGCATATTCGTACATGAAATTTTCTTCAGCAAATAAAATAATTATCGATCTACAAATTTAATATGGCTAGATCAATTAAGAAAACATACATCGTACGTCATACAATAGTGCTTCACAACTTACATTAATTATATTTATATAGCTAACTTCATCTAACCTACAGTATTATAGTTAATATGATTACTATAAAGGTTATGTACATACTAGAACTTGGAAGTGGATTATAAACTAAAATATTTTCCAGCTTTAACCTTCTTCACAGCTCTGTCTGTCGGTTTGATCATAAAATGTTTGCCCAGAAACTTGACTTGATAATCACCTATCGTAATTTTGAATTCACATGATGCTTTTGGAACAGCTGTAACATGGAAAACAGGAAAAAATAAAATTGATACTTCACTTTAGAATTCAGACATGTTTTTCAAACAAATTTTTCAAAAAATATCAAAAATAGCTTTAATTTGAGTGCTAATAGAATGCTTTAATTTAATAATAGTGCTAATACATCAAATGGTTTTTGAGATATAGATTTTTCAAAATAAATTCTCTAACTATTGGATCTTTCAGTACGTCCCATTCATATGGCCAATTATTTATTTATACATAACATTGTAATACATTCATAATATCTTGAAAACATTCCTTGTAATATAACAGAATAATGAATAAATCAGAAAACAGCGAATGGTTTAATGTTAGATTAATAAGTACTTACAGCGTGTAATATTATCTTTTCCTAGTATCTTCAATACATTTTTTGTTTCAAATACTAAAATTCCTTCAATGCCAACTAATGAAGGGCAAGTAGATTTCACAATTGTGATATACGCTCCATGATAATCTGCTTTCCAAAGAAGTTGTGAAAACTCTTCATGGATTGAACTACTGACTTCTCCTCTCCATCTACATAACAAATTTATTATATAACAGAAATAGGAAATGGATAAGAAAAAAAAGTTATATAATATAATATAAAAAGTGATATAATATACCCTTGTTTTTTCAGATAAGGTAAATCTATAAGATTAGAAATATATTCATTCCAACAATGGTGAAGTGGTAAAAGATCGTCATAATTTAAACCCTTCTTGGAAATATTATTCAATCCTAAGAGACGTTTTTTGGAACTACTTAAACCAGTGTTTCTGGCACAGCCTTTTCTCCGTACTCTTTTTTTAAAAACAGCTTGAACAGATGTAAAATTGTATCGCTGTAACAGATAACAATATGAAAATTATCAACTCTAGCAGCTTAGTTTATAAATGCAATGTTTCTAAGTTAAGGGAAAATTATTTTACTTTGTTAATCGTCTTTTCGATTTCTTCAACATCATTCAGTGGTAATCTTGATTTTAGAAAGGATTTTTCTACTTCATCATCAATTACCTTTTCTTTAAATCCAATGGTTTTTTCCAGCACTGGATCAGGTAGTTTTTGAAGGAATTGTACTAAAAAATGCATTAGCATAGTTTAAATAATTTTAATTTTGTTAATTTTCAATAAATGGAATATGGTCTGGGTGTAATAAAAAAAAACTCAAATAATAACTATTTAAAACCTAGACCATATTCCATTTAGTAATAATAAACACAGTCAATCAGCAATCTTCAGTTTGTTAATTTTTATATAAATGTTCACATATTTTTAACCACATCTAAGTTCACTTTTATTTCATGCTATCTTTCTCTGTTACATATTTTAGTTGTTTGTGTCTTTTTTAGCCCAGATGAAACCCTGCAAAGTGGGGCGAAACATTTGCTCATAATAGTTTATTTACTATCTGAGTTATTTTACTGTTCTGTCAATTCTTGCAATATTTCTACATTGTTTTTCATTTAGCCCTGCAAGGTGGGGTCAAACGTTGGTTAACAATAAATAGTTTTCTTCTACTATTTTGATACCTTTACTGACCGCAACCCGGACTATCTTCCTACAATAATTACAATTACAGTGTAATATCGGTGATCCCAACTAATTGCTGCAGAGGGGTGTTTGCATCAAACAAAGAAAAATTGTGTAAAAAAAAGAACTCTAACAATATGAATATAAACAAGTATTTTTATTAATTTAACTAAAAATTTGAAGTTTTAAAAAATTGTTTTCTTCTACATCTCCAATAATGCAAAATAATGATTTTGTTTGCTAAAACTTTAAGATTGTTTCATCAAGTGAAAACAAGTATAAATAAAATAAAAAATACTCTTTGTATAGGTTTATATAAAACGTGATTACAATTTGTATTATACATATTTCTACTAATTATTTTAACAAAATTGAATGATTTATACAGAAAATATTATGTATTCATAATTCCAACAAAATATATTGTGTCCTTTACTCATGTTCACACATATTTTAAAACAAAAATGCTATTTTTAATGTTATTGTTTTGTTTTTTTATGGGAATTGGGATTACTGGAGTGTTTGGAGAACTAAAGTTCCTCATTAGTCAGATTGAACTGGACTATAATTTGAAACTAGTGAATGAAATTACAACCATTATTAGTAATTTCGATAATTACATAACTACCTGATGAACCACTGTAATAATATTCCGAAATCGCAAATTCTAGTAGAACAAAAGTAATCGCAATTTGACTGTGACCATTGGTAATAACACCTTTTTGCTCAATACTGTTATGAATTACGGACATACAGCAATATTCGAAATACAAAACATATTAAAAGTCTATCCTGTTAAAATGAAGATTAAAAAATTACCTTCGACATCAGAAATCACAGGAGGAGCCATTAGTAAAACATCCCAAAACTCGAAGTAAACAAAACCACTAAAAAGTGTTACCTCCTGAAGATCATGTGGGAAATAGGGGGAAAGACGCATAGGGGATTTCGATACTCAGTAGTATCGATCCATTTCGTCCGATTCTAGTATCGATAAATTGCAATTATTTGGTAGATTAAATACTTCCCGCTCAATATTCGCAATATGAATCCACTTTTATCAATTCATTATTAATATTAATTTTTTTATAATTTTCGTTAAAACGTTAATAGACCTCAGTAGTTTACATTCTTTTTACTTAAAATATTCAGTATGGCGTAAATTTCAGTAAATATATATTTAATAAATATTGTAAATACAACAATAAAGGAATATAACCTATAATAATATATATGAGAAAATAGTTGGGGTGCGGTCAGAAAATAAAACAAATAAGTTCAAAAAACTTATTTAATAGTGCCAACGTTTCGGCTAGAATTTCCAGCCTTCATCAGGGCTAAGAACAAAGAACAAGACAACAACCTATGAATACAAAAAAAGAAAAAAATACGTACGAGATGATCAGAGGGGGAAGGGGTTGCGGTCAGCACAAAAAAACAAACAAAAGAATTATTTGTTTATTTGATGAATGGAATATGGTCCGGGTACGGTAAAAAAAACTCAAACAGTAAATGGGTATACTATTTTTATTGAGCCAACGTTTCGCCCCACGTTGCAGGGCTTCGTCAGGGCTAAAAAAGATACAAACACTTGACATAGTTACAAAAAAAATATATATATATGTGTGGAAAATAACAAGGGTATACAATGAAAAGTAAAATTTAAAAAGAAAAATTAATAATAGGGCCGACGAAGCCCTGCAACGTGGGGCGAAACGTTGGCTCAATACCTATTTACTATTTGAGTTTTTTTGACCGCATCCGGAGCATATTCCTTTCATCTATACACACGGTTAATCAACAATCTTCCTCTATTTGTTTATTTGTGTTTTTTCTGCTGACCGCACCCCCCCCCTGACCATCTTCTCTTATATACGATCTTATCTACGGTCAACTATCTTCACCTCATTCAAAAATATATACAGAATGATTAAAGTAAATTATTGCACAGAATGAAAATTAATAAAAATAAAGTAATGAAAGTAGTGGAAAATAAAACGTATATATAAGTAGTTAAATATTTAAATAAAATAACGTAATTAAAGAAATAAAAATATAAAGTTATATAATGAAAAGAAATATGAATATAGAACAAAGAAACAAAATATGAAGTTAAGTTAGGCAAAAGAAGTGTTTAGAAAATATGACAATAATATGTAGTGATCATAACTAATAGCGTGGGTAAGGAAGCATAAGAATATAATAGAGATGAGGATGGGGGATAACAGAACAAAAAGAAAAAGAGAATAAAATATATAACTCACCAACTTATGGCAGATCGGTAATAGAAGCCATCTTAGCGGCTTATGCGGTAAGACTGAGCTGAAAAATACGTTACAAAGATGACGAAACTACCGGAAGATGAGAATACGTTTCACGTAATATTAACATATAATAATAATATAAACATAAAAAATATAATAATAATATTATCTTACATAATTAATACACATTAATAATATATTACAATCATATATGAGATACTCAGTCGTCAAACATGATAACTTTCAAAATGTACACTTGTAAATGCTTGGTAAACAAAGGAAGTGTCGTGAAACGTCATGTCCACACGCGTGGGTGTTCTTTTGACTTTTGTTGACTATTACATTATAATAATGAACATAAACAAGAGAGGCTAGTTGAAAGGAAACATAAATATCATTAAAATAAGATGATAGATGATAAAAATTCATACAAATAATACTACATAACCTATAAATTCAACTTTTGCTCTTACATTTTGATCAGAAACTTGTTAATTTAATTACCGAGACATATAACGTCTCCGTAAATGTATATTAGTGCCATATTAAATAAAAAATAAACTGCTTAAGTTAATAAACAAGATTTGAAACGATGCACTTACATTGCATACCAAATCGATAGAATTTTAAAATGTACCATCTTAAACTAGAGTTAATTATTGAATCCAAAAGTTGGGTAAATTCTTCAACTGATTAAAACACAGACGTGTTTGACAAACTGAAAAAAAACGGGTGGATGCTGTACAAGCGTCCCACAAAATTGTAAATTATGACAATGTCCTTTTTAATTTCATGTAAACTATTACTCCTACGAAGATAAACATCATAAACTACTTAATAGCTCATTAAACTAGCTTTAATTTGAGTGCTAATCGACATCTGTACGTCAAATGGTTTTTGAGATATAAAATTTTCAAAATAAATTAACTAACTGCTGATCTTTCAGTACGTCCCATACATCATTTTTATGTAATGTTGCTTTTTAAAAAGCTATATCTCGAAAACTATTTAACGTAAATAACTCTATTAGGGGTCATATTTTAGCAAATTTACTCTTCTTTAAATGACGTCCTCTTAAGGTTTCTTGTGTTGTTCCTACTTTTTGAGATATAAAGCTCCGAATGAAAAATTAGTTTTTTATCGCTTTGAAACAACCGCCATTTTTTATTCCCTCTAAGTATACTTGGCAGACTCATCAGTTTTTACTATTAATTATACATAGTTTTCATTAAAGTAATCAAAAATTGGGTTTAAATAACTGCCTTTTCTCTCCTCTAGGGCTCTTATACTATATGGATTAGCTAGTACAAGTTGGCCTAAATTTCCCGCCCGTTGAGTATCAATTAATCAAAGGTTGGTTGTGCTGCGTTCACACGTTGGTGTCCAGTTAGCATTGTTTTTGAAACGCCAACAGATGAATATTTGTGCTCTCTGTGTTTTAATTAATTAATAAATTTCCCAAACCTTTGGAGTTAATAACCATCTCTTGTTTGTGGTTGTATATTTTAAAATTCTATTGATTCTGTATAAATACATCGTTTCAAACCTTGTCAGTCAAATTTAGATGTTAATTTTGGATTTAACATAGCATAGATATATTTTTATGAATACATTAAAGGTCTGAGTATTTAAATTAAAAAGTTTCTGATAAAAATTCTAGAAGGAAGGTTGAATTTATAGGTTATATAGTACTATTTAAATGAATTTTCTTCATTTACAACCTTCATATATTTACGATGAATGGAATATGGTCCGGGTGCGGTAAAAAAAAACTCAAATAGTAAATGGGTATACTATTTTTATTGAGCCAACGTTTCGCCCCACGTTGCAGGGCTTCGTCAGGGCTAAAAAAGATACAAACACTTGATATAGTTACAAAAAAAGAAAAAACAAGTGGAAAATGGAGTATACAATAAAAAGTAAAATATAATAAGAAAAATTAAAGGTTGTAAACAGTAAATTAAAAGGGTAATAGTAACAGATAGATGAGAGATGAAATAAGAGAAGAAATATTAAAGAAAGTACAAATTAAGAGAATTTATACTTTCTTACTTCTTACTTTGTAATTTCTCTCTTAATTTGTACTTTCTTTTTGTTTGTATCTTTTTTAGCCCTGACAAAGCCCTGCAACGTGGGGCGAAACGTTGGGTCAATAAAAATAGTATAATCAATTACTATTTGAGTTTTTTTTTACCGTACCCGGACCATATTCCATTCATCTATACACACGGTCAATCAATAATCTTCCATTATCCTACATGTATTTACGTTTCCTTATCATTTCGCTTATCTTTTTTGTTCCTTTTTATAGTTAAAATAGATTAAATCGAATGTTATAGTCAATAAAATTCAAAAACAAGCATGTGTATAACGACGTTTGTTGTTTCCTTTGTTTACCAAGCGTTTGTACAAGTTTTGGGTTTGTGGCAAGTGGCAAACATGTAGACCCAGCATTAGGCCTCACTTTTCATTGCACATTACTTTCTCCATTATATTCCTTTCTCTAAGGATCTTGGATACTTTATTTTCAGTATGTTTATAATACAAATATAGCAATAATATGCAATTTTTTTTGTGTGCTGTTAAGTTTTTTGGGAAATATATTTTAGATTAAAAATTTCCCTACTCTTTAGTGAAATTCAAATTGAATGGGCTGTTCTGCCTGGTTATCCAAGAGCAGGTTTTATTATTGTTACGTGCTGCGGTCTCTGAGTGATTGTGAATTCGTATTAAGATGAGGATAGAAGTACTGAAGTTTAACAAATGTTAAAGTAGTAATTTAAATACATATACTTCGATGAATTTGTTGGATTTAGGAAAATTAACTATTTGTTATTGACGATCATAGTCGATAAGAATGGGTCTTCAAAAATTATATGAAAGTTCAGGTGGTTTTTTCAGTGCTCTATTTTAGAATTAGTGTATATAAGTGATGTTACTCTTCCAGTAATACTGGACAAATTTATTAATTTTTCCCGTTCAATTTATTATGATAAAATAAGTTATTGCTGTTTGGATTCAATGTGATAATTTAAGGAGGAACATTAATTAGTTCTCATTTAACTAATTTCTCTTGATTAGTAAAACTTATTTTATTATATGACTTTGAGTTATGTAAAGAATTTTTTTTTTTCATTCCGTCATGTTTTGCCTTCTAAACTTCATCGTTATCATTAATATATTGACAAAATGGATGATTGAATTGGAAAATATTTATTAATATGTCAGTAGGAAAGAACACGTAAATTCTCATAGGAAAGAATTTATATTTGTATGATTAATTTATATCTAATTTCTTTTTCATTTACGAAATTCTAATAAAATTAAAAATGATGTACGTATAATTCGAATTGTAGTATCTTGATGCTACGGTAATAAAAAAAGGTAAAGAATCTTTACCCACGTATTTCTAATAAAATTAAAAATGAAAATCTTTTTTGAAATTAGGTAGATATAAACTAAATTCATACAGTGTTAAAATATGTCTAGTTGTAATGAAAGTTCTGCCATTAGGAGTATTTCATCAGCTGAGAACTTGGTTTGACTTTGTTTTTTAGTCATTTTTAACATATCTATTTGTTTTCTGACTTTAGTGTTATCATAATTTTTAAGCAAATCTGTTAATATTTGAAACTCTGCTTTCAAGAACAATTATTTGATTTACTAAATGATTGTAACTTGACTTTGGAGGTAAAAGTGATCATATCGCTGCTCCGGTGGTATAATAATGCAACTGTGAAAGTTTGTGAAATCGACTTTGTCTTGGTGGGCTCATAAATGAATTTACTACATGTTTGGTGATTCACTTAATTGTACTTAATTTTCCCATAAGGGGAAAATCCGTTGCTATAATCTGCTTTCTGGTTTATCTCTCCCTCCCGTAGTTGTGATTTAGAAGTGAGAATGTGCAGGTGTGTCTTTATACTTCTGAGGCAGTGATATGACATGTTTATGAAATTGAATTTTATTATCAACATTTGTCTGAACCCAATTACACTGAGAACCAATAAAATTATGAAATTTTTAGATAATTATGTATAACATAATTTTATTTGTGGATTTGGTTCTGGCTCAGGTTGGAAGTGTTTGGTATCGGTAACTGGTGGGGGCCTAGTGATTATTTTTGCCAAACCCTGACATCTACCTTAAAGTTGCTGCCATGTGCTAATCAAGGTGGGAGTTTTAATATTCATTTCTCAGGACTGCTGAGAAATAAATATTAACTGCCCCAGGTAGGGATCGAATCCACAACGTTCTGAACCGACTACTCTGGGACTAATACCCCAACGCGTGCAGATGTCGTGTCCCTTACTTTGGTAGTAATAAACCTCATTTTCAAAAAAATGAAACTTGATCTCTTACTCCTAATACAATTATATATTAGACTGTTATAAAGAGAGTTTAAATAATATTAAAAACAATCAAATATTATTGTTGAACCTACAGATGATTTTTCTTAACAAGTAAATGATGAAGTGGCTATTTTAAAAGAATAATAGGAATTAAAATCTATTTTATTAGAGTTGTGGTTCTCTGGGTAATAGGGCATCCTGTGGTATCCGAAGGATATGCCAGGGGTGTCACAAGTGAATGTCACTTTCTGATAATATTGCAAAAAAAAAATTGAAAAAAGTTTATATGTATATGTAGTTGACCGTAAAAATTGATATATAGGAAGATGGTCAGGGTTGCGGTCACAAGTGAAACGAAAATAGTTTACAACTATTTTATTTTCCAACGTTTCGC
>NW_027107549.1:712696-714382 GCF_000696795.3 Halyomorpha halys | reverse complement strand
AGCCCTGACAAAGCCCTGCAACGTGGGGCGAAACGTTGGAAAATAAAATAGTTGTAAATTATTTTCGTTTCACTTGTGACCGCAACCCTGACCATCTTCCTATATATGAAAAAAGTTTAAATTAAAATAAAGAATTTACAATGTATTCCACCATTTACGTTTCTCTGTTGTTTCTTCTTTTCGTATGTATTGAACCACTCAAAAGGATAATACAACAAAATTTTGTGCCATAAATATTTTTAGCTCTATAAGAGTTTAGTGAATTTTTTAGCCCAACAAGGGTGCCATGAATTTTTTTCAGCCGAAGAAGGGTGTCACGGCTTACAAATCTTGAGCGTCACTGAATTAGTGTATAGTTTTCATAACCATATGCATTTTAGAGTTAAGTTTCTACTATACTAATTTAACATCTTTTTAGGTTGTTAGTTTTGATTAGACCACACCCGGACCTTCTTCCTTTTCTATTTATTTTCCTATGTTTCGGCTCACTTTGTAGAGCTTCATCAGGGCTGGTCAAGTTAATAGCTTAAAGTCTCTAAAGCTATTAAATATTAATTAAATAAATAGTTGTTTACTATTTTTGTTCTTTTTTGACCGCACTCATGACCATCTATTTCATAATTTGAAATTGAACTGTCAATTATTTATATATATAAAAATAATTATTATTTATCCATTTGACAACTTTATATAACTCCCAGCCTTTGACGACACTTGAAATTAACAAAACTCCTTTCTTAATTATATTATATAATGGATTGAAGTTATTCATATGGTTACGTGTTGTTGCAGTGAAATTTGTTACGTAGTTTTATCTTAGGAGGACATTTTAATGTCCCTATCTGATATCTCCCTGAAACTCTTTATTTATTAGTGATTTTGAGATTTAGTGGGTTGAAAGTACAAGAGCCGTTAATAAAAAAAAAAAAATTGAGTTATTTCACCCCAATTTTTGTCTACTTGAATGAAAACTGAGTCAAAATTTGTTCTTCCAACCATAGTTAGGGTTAATAAAGCACTATAAAATATTTCATAATTAGTATTTTCTTAGGAGTAGTAGTTTTCATGATTTTTGCCAAAATGTTGAGACTATATCTCAGGAGTTATCAATTATAATGAGCACTACTAGAGTTCATATTTTAGAGAATTTACTTTACTTTGAGTAATGTTCTTTTAAGGTTTTTTTAGTGCTGTTGGTAGTTTTAAGATTATTGATATCTAAATGATAAATAAGCAAAAATTTCAGATTTTTCTGGGAAACAAAGAAATTTACAGTAAGGGATGAACAGCGCCTTAAGGTTTTCGAAAATAAAGTGTTATGCAAAATATTCAGACTGAAAAAGGATGAATTAACGGGAGAATTTAGAAGATTACACAATGCTGAAGTAAGGGACCAACACCCGGTTAATATAATTCAAGTATAATTAACCATTGCGGTGTATAAGATGGGCGTTTAAGGTTGTAGGGCTTAGTAACGAGCGAATCTCAAAAATGTTAATAAACACTGAACCAACGGGTACCCCATGGGGTCTTAAACTATACATGGGTTCAGAGATCCGTACTCAGCTACTCTGTTGTCCATTTACTGCCTAAATTGGTGGATAAATTTGATGTCTTAAATAAATGTAATATGAAAATAATATCTGCTCTGTAACTTGTTCTTGTAACAGAATTATTTTTTCTTTC
>NW_027107549.1:691416-712552 GCF_000696795.3 Halyomorpha halys | reverse complement strand
TCAGAGGTGTGGTCAAAAGAGAACGAAAATAGTTAACAACTATTCATTTGCCGACATTCGCTCCACTTTGTGGAGCTTCATCAGGGCTAAAAAGATACAAAAACAACTAAAAATATTTTGACATGATAGGATAATAAGATACAAAAAGGTAAATTACGGTAGGGTTAAGGTTATGTAAAAATAAGTGAAAAGAAAATTATATACAAATGAAAGAAAGGAAGAAATAAAAATAGTAATAAATGAGTAAAGAACGAAATACTCATATATTATAATAATACTCATTTATTATTATTATTAATTTTATTTTTATTTATCCTTTCTCGACCTTTATCTAATCTTAACTTACTTCTTTATTTTCTGTCTTTTAGTGCCTTAAATTTTGTTTTTTTCATATCTACTTTTCTATTTTTAAGTGTTATTACATCTCCTGTTCATTTTAACTTTTTAGTTCGCGCATTTTTTAATATTGTTATCATTGTTTGTTAATACTATTTTATTTCTTCTTTTCTTTCATTTTTATATGGTTTTCTTTTCTCTTATTTTGATATAATTTTAACTTTTCACTAATTTATCTTTTTGTATCTTATTATCTTTTCTATGTCAAAATATTTTTAGTTGTTTTTGTATCTTTTTAGCACTGATGAAACTCTACAAAGTGGGGCGTCGGCGAATAAATAGTTGTTAACTATTTGTGTTCTCTTTTGACCGCATCCTTGACCAACTTCTTCTTACCATCTGATTCTGTCCATCTTGTTTTTGGTCTCCCAGGTGATCTCTTTCCAATTATATTAGCATTCATTGTTGTGTCAAGGCATCCTCGTGGATTGGTTCGAGCCGCATGTTTCCCTCCATCTTAACCTCCTTGTCCACAAATCATGAGATCTTGACTGACCAGTCTCTGCAAGCAGTGAACTGTATCTCTATTAATCTATTAATATGTTTTAGCATCTCTATTTAAGTGATTATATATAAAAATCTTAAAAAAACAAAAACATTTTTATTGATATATTTAGCTTAACTTCTACTAACTAAAAATGTATTTGTAAAGACCTTAAGATTCTTGTGTATTTTATTCATATTTTTTTCTTGAGTAGAATATTTAGAAATTATTCTTAAATATTTATGAGATTATTTTAATTAAGTTTTCATTATTCTTACAGATGGTGGGAGTGAATCAGACTCAAGTGAGTCTGGTCAGAGTGAGCAATCAGGAAGTGGCAGTTCCAGAAGAGAAGCTCCTAACTCTGAAAATGATGAAAGATCTCGAAGTCCAGTTAGTCAAAAATCTGGTAGCCATCGTTCAGGTTCCGGTAGTCCGCGTGGTAGCCAGTGGTCTGGGTCAGGTAGTCCCCAAGGAAGCCAGCATTCTCGTTCTGGTAGTCCACAAGGAAGTCATCGATCTCAATCTGGTAGTCCACAAGGAAGCCATCGATCTCCTTCTGGTAGTCCACAAGGAAGCCATCGATCTCCTTCTGGTAGTCCACAGGGAAGCCACCACTCTCGCTCTGGAAGTCCACAAGGAAGCCAGCGTTCTCCTTCTGGCAGTCCTCAAGGAAGTCATCGCTCTCCTTCTGGCAGTCCTCAAGGAAGCCATCATTCAGCGTCTAGGAGTCCAGAAGGTAGCCATCGTTCAGGTTCAGCTAGTCCACGTCGGTCAGCATCTGGGAGTCCTCAAGGGAGCAATCATTCAGGTAGTCCTGTAGGTAGTAACCATTCAAGATCTGCCAGTCCTCAAGGGAGGAGTCATTCTGGTTCCAGAAGTCCAGCGGGTAGTCATCACTCTGGCTCTAGAAGTCCTCCAGGTAGCCATCATTCTCCGTCAGTCAGTCCCCGCGGAAGTAGACGTTCTGGATCTAGAAGTGAAAGGTCTGGTAGGTCTCGGAGCTCCAGCGTAGAAGAAGCTGCAAGTCCCAAATCTAAACAGCCTAGTCGTAAATCTTCTTATTCTGGGAGTGCACGTTCCAGTGATAAATCACAGTCTCCGAAAGAATCTGTCAAGCTACCTTCCAATTCTCAAAAGGATTCAAGAAGTCCTTCTCCTCAAAGTAGTAAGGGAGGATCACCACAATCGAGAACTACTCAAAGATCTGGAAGTGCCAGTCCTGCTTCTGAAAAATCTGCCAAATCAGAAAGATCATTAAAATCCCAACATTCAGGAAGTGCAAGATCGCGTAGATCAGGGAGTATGAGATCACAGAGATCAGCCAGTGATGCATCTAAAAGATCAGGTAGTGCTAGTTCTCAAAAATCAGGAAGTGGTCGTTCACAGAGGTCTGGTAGTGCTTCCTCTAAGGGTTCAGCAAGCCCTGCATCTCGAAAATCACAATCACGAACTTCAAGGTCTAGGTCACGATCACAGAGCAGTGCAGCTTCAAGATCTCGTTCTGGCTCTCCTGTAGGAAGAAAAAAGAAATCAAGTTAGTAAATTTTTTTTTTCTCATTTGTTTTATTTTAAACCTTGGTATCTTCGTCAAGATGGCGATAGTGAAAACTCGCAACCTTATGACCATGTTTGCTATGTTAATTGTTGTCATGAGAGTACTGTTATACTATTAATATTTGCTTAATATTGTACTTTCAACTATCTGCACATGCGTGACATCTAACTGTCACATGTAGACCCTTTGACAGTAAAATCTTATTACTTATAACTTAGTAACACCAAACTTATTTAGGCAATCTCCTTTTTAAGTTGTTTTGGAGCTAAGTTGTTAACCAATTTATACCAGGAACTGTTTTACATCACTTGAATTCAAAGTTGTATCACTTGTAAAAAATAGAAATTAAATTTTTTTAACAAACAAATCTGTTAAAAAATCAATTAGAATGACTAATAAAGCTATTTAGTTGAGCAAACATTACATAAAAGATTTTATTTTTGCATACAGATATTCGTCGAACAGGACTCGACCTAGGCCATATTTGATGAAAGTCAGTTTTCAAGGAATAGTATCTGACGTAATTATGAGAATACCTGTAGTGTATTAACGATTACTATCATACATTACTGTTGTGATATTATTCGCACGACAGAGACATGTCATGTGGAAATGGGCTCTAATATTCATTATTATTCATAATTATGAGAGATGGTTGGGGGTGCAGTCAAAGTGAAACACATATAAGTTTGTGTAACCTATTTAATTGTGCCATCGTTTCGGCTAGAGTTTCTAGCCTTCTTCAGGGCTGTTAGCTTGAAAATCAACCGCCTAATGACACTAATTTAGGTGGTTGATTGATGACACTCCATTAGGCGGTTGATTTTCAAGCTAACAGCCCTGAAGAAGGCTAGAAACTCTAGCCGAAACGTTGGCACAATTAAATAGGTTACACCAACTTATTTGTGTTTCACTTTGACCGCACCCCCAACCATCTTCTCCTCGTACATTCATTATTATTGTTTAAGAAAAAAACATTTTTTTTTTCAACATTAAAAAGATTGTAATAAAATTGATATGTATGAATTTTTTTTACTTAAGTAAAATTAATTTATTGAGTAATGCATATTTAATTTTCATTATTAACCACCTGTAAAGTAAATAGAGAAAAAAATTATCAGTTGACATATTATATTATACAAATAATTGTATGACCAGATACAATAATTTGTATACTTAATTTTTTTAATTAATTTTATATTTTTAATTTTTACAATTGATGTTATTGAGTGAGTAATGTGCTATAATTTTTTATATTATTATTGGATGGAGTTTAATTGAATTTTTATTAATTTTTTCTTTAAATAGATGAGTTGGGGTCTGACAAATCAGATAACGAAGGAAATGAAACTGTTCAACGAAAACGAGTGTTATCTGATAGTGAAGGAAGTTCAAATGCTGGAAGGTAAATTTTGTTTTATCTTAGATGGTTGTGTTGTTTCCCAGCAAATAGCTCTAAAGTGACCAGTTAAACCTCATAGACTTTTTCTTAAACTAAAATTAATTTGTTTCAATATCTCTAAAATAGTTCCAAATGGTTCCAATGGTGCCTCTCAGATTGCAGACACTGGTCTTGCCTTCTAGACAATGTTTTTAAGGTGGTGAGGATAGCTGCTATTTTACCGTTGAAGTTTGTACATTCGTATTAAGTTGATGTTCGTTCAATTGATGTGCTTCTTTTTGTTAATTTTAATTCTAGATTGTACTTTTCTATTGCTAGTGATAATTTTCTTTTGATACTTATTATACTTCATAAAAATTGCGGTTGTGTCCTAGCTAATTTTTCATAGTTGTTTTCCGTTGCCGACCATATAAAATTACTGACTATACACATGTTTCCAATACCTTTGCCTTTAATCCTGGTGGTAGTTGACTTTTAATAATGAGTTTTATGCTTCAATATTTTTTACATCCCATCTTAATCCTTCTATTTATTTCATCTTACCTATCTTTAAATGAGATGGACTGACTGGATTACTGGATAAAACTGATTTCCTTGTTATTAACTTTGATCTCTCCTTTCTTTGAGTTTGTCATTATCTTTGTTTTATCAGTATTAATATTCAACCCCACCGATTCACTTTGCTCAAGGAATTTGCTGACTATTTGTTTCGTCTAAGTTAATGAATTGGGTGCAAACCTCAAATTAGATAAATTTCATTTTTATTTATTATTATCCTATTTCCTTCCCAGTTCCACTTAGTGAACACATAATTTCTAGTAGAAAGTTGAATAAAATTACGGAATGTGGATTACCCTGTTTGACACCTCTTCGAGTTTTTAGTCTTCTATTGTTGCCATCCAAGGTTACAAAGGCCCTTCTGTTTTCATATATAAGTTTTAATATATTTAGGTATATACCAGTGATTTCATGCTTATGTAATGCCTGTCATAGTTGATCATGATGGACGGAGTCAAACGCTTTTCCGAAGTCTATAAATACCAAATAAATTGACACAGTTTACTTCATGCTTTTCTCTAGGGTTAGGTTTATTGTAAATATTCTATATGAAATTAGGACATAAAATTTATTAAATACAAAATACCTACATTATATTTATAATGACGAATAGATAGTTGACCGTGGATAATATTTATAATGAAAAGATGATTTGGGGTGCGGTCAGTGAAGGACACAAATAAGTTAAAACTTATTTATTCATTCACTCACTCCTTGTTGGACCTGGGCCTCTGCCACCACTCTTTCCCATGCCTCGCGGTCTCCGGCGAGACTCCTCCAATTTTCAACTCCCATTCCTCTCAAATCATCCAGCCACTGATGCCTAATGAACGCCATAATGAATTAGAGAAATTACAGAATGATTAGGAAATAAGAAAACAACTAATATTAGAGACACATAAATAGTGTTGAAAGACATATATAGTCCAAGTATTAGGGGTATTCATGATCTATGTTAAAGCGTGTTAAATGGAAAAACTCGTGTTAAATCGAAAAAAATTGCCTTCTTTTGCCGTGGTAAAACGAAATAACATTTAACATGGCTGAGAGTCTGTTACTTGGTCAGTTAAATCGAGAATGACGTCAAACAATAGACCAGTTGAGATCGCCGCCATATTAGTTGTTGTGACTTTCAATACAGTTGTCAATTAGCTCATCTTCATTCTCTTCTTCACAAGTTTGAAGATCAATAAGACACTCATAAGCTAAACTTTCACACAAATTCCACTTTTCACTCACTCTAGGCATGTTTTAATTAATTACTTAAATCAAAACTGAAGTAAACAATAACATGAGGGTCTGGAAGGAAGGTTGTAAACATAAAGGCTTATACAACAAGTTGCTGAGAAAATCCGCTAGGGGCTCTTATGCATTTAACGTTTAACATGACTTCAAATAGGGCTGCTCACAATCCTATAGTTATAACATTTAACATGGTAAAACATATAACATTTAACATGGTAAAACATATAACATTTAACACAACATCATGAATACCCCTATTATAAGAAGATAAAGGCTATATGAGAATAAGTAATAATACAAACTATTAATTAAGAGGAAAAAAAAATAGAATACTCTATCTATAAAAATCTAGTTAGTAAATATATATGCAAAATTATTTAAAGTAAACTGATGAAAAAAGTGGAAAATAAAACATATTTGTAGGTAATTAATTACATTATTTACTTACATATATGTATGTAATTAATTACATTATTTAATTACATATATGTATGTAATTAATTACATTATTTACTTATATATATGTAGGTAATTAATTACATTATTTACTTACATATATATGTAGGTAATTAATTACATTATTTACTTACATATATGAAAGGAATATGGTCCTGGTGTGGTCAAAAAAACTCAAATAGTAAATGATTATACTATTTTATTGAGCCAACGTTTCGCCCCATGTTGCAGGGCTTCGTCAGGGCTAAAAAAGATACCAACACTTTACATAGTTACAAAAAAAGAAAAAACATAAGTGGAAAATAACAGGGAAACAAATAATAGTATACCCCTGTTATTTTCCACTTATGTTTTTTCTTTTTTTGTAACTATGTAAAGTGTTGGTATCTTTTTTAGCCCTGACGAAGCCCTTTAACATGGGGCGAAACGTTGGAATAAAATAGTATAATCATTTACTATTTGAGTTTTTTTGACTGCACCCGGACCATATTCCTTTCATCTATACACACGGTCAATCAATAATCTTCCAGTACTTACATATATGTTTTATTTCCCCCCTTTTTTTTTTTATCAGTATACATAAAGATATAATATTTAATAAAAAAGAGGATATTACAATGTTTTGTGTAACCACTAATTACCTATCTTCTAAGTCAAATGTATCTAATATGTTTTATTAATTTTCAGTGGTAAAGAAGAAAAATCACATGAAAAGAAAAAATCGAAAGTATTGGATTCCGATAGCGATGATAGTGGATCAGAGCCGAAAAAATCAGGTTTGCATTTATAAAATTCAAATCAATGAAAATATTAACAATTTCTATTAACGCCCTTATTTATGCTACTTAAGAAAATATTTTTAGGAGAAGGTGTAGTTATTTAATAATAGGCAATATTATTTCACCATAACTAAGTTACAATCAAGATACTGCGATCTGTTTGGCTATCACGGTCATTATCAGGAACACTTTAGCGATTCAAACGAATATAATTTTATGACATCAATGCCAAAACCATTAATTTAATAAACATTAATAAAATTTATAAATGCCCAAACATAGAAAAAATTATTAAGTTTTCAACCCATATATTAGTTTTAGGAGATACTAGGGGTATTCATGATGTTGTGTTAAATGTTATATGTTTTACCATGTTAAATGTTATAACTATAAGATTGTGAGCAGCCCTATTTGCAGTCATGTTAAACGTTAAATGCATAAGAGTCCCTAGCGGATTTTCTCAGCAACTTGTTGTATAAGCCTTTATGTTTATAACCTTCCTTCCAGACCCTCATGTTATTGTTTACTTCAGTTTTGATTTAAGTAATTAATTAAAACATGCCTAGAGTGAGTGAAAAGTGGAATTTTTGTGAAAGTTTAGCTTATGAGTGTCTTATTGATCTTCAAACTTGTGAAGAAGAGAATGAAGATGAGCTAATTGACAACTGTATTGAAAGTCACAACAAGTAATATGGCGGCGATCTCAACTGGTCTATTGTGTGACGTCATTCTCGATTTAACTGACCAAGTAACAGACTCTCAGCCATGTTAAATGTTATTTCGTTTTACCACGGCAAAAGAAGGCAATTTTTTTCGATTTAACACGAGTTTTTCCATTTAACACGCTTTAACATAGATCATGAATACCCCTACTGTAACCCCTCCTTCCCCTACTCAGCACAATACAATTCACTGTTTGCATCAAAATTAATATATCAACAATTTTATACAATCTGTTAGATTCATTTATGGAAATAAATAGAACAAACTATTTGTAAATAAAAGAGTATTTTAAAATAATATTATACTTACGTAATATGTTAGAATCATCAATATAATAATGATAAATTTCAACTTCTATAACAAACGATATTGCTTGATCAATGGTTTCTTCTCTAAAGAAAGGTTAAATTGTTAGGGTTTGATAATAGACTGTTGATGAGAGGGGGCGGAGCAATTCAATCCATTATCGTTTTTATAGGTTTAAAAATATGTATATCTACAATATTATACAATCTATTAGTTTCGTTTCTGGAAATAATAAATAGAACTATTAATAAATAAAATAGTATTTGAAAATTATATTATACTTACGTAATATGTTAAAATCATCAATATAATAATGATAAATTTCAACTAATATAACAAACGATATTGCTTGATCAATGGTTTCTGCTCTAAAGGAAGGTTAAATTGTTAAGGTTTGATAATAGACTGTGAGTGGGAGGGGGGAGGAATTCAATTCATTATTATTTTTATAGGATAGAATTTCAGATATCAGGAATAAACTTGATATCTTCTATTATGTTCATTGTCTTAATCAGTTTTTTTTTTTTTTTAAATTGTTTTTCTTTTTTGTAATATTTTGAGAAAGTGGCGTACACTTGGATTATCTCAGGATGTCCCAAGACCCAATTTTGGAACCACAACTCTAATTTAATTCCACACACAGTGCATTCTAATATTTACAGTTATTAGAAATTTACAACCAAGATGTGATGTATTCGGGTACCATGTTATCAGTAGGAACATCACCATGTTATAGCAGTTCAATTATTTACAATTAAATTAAATTAAAATTACATAATTGTAATTGCAATTAAAAAAAATTAATTTGCTTCATTATATGAACTATATTTTTTGAAATTCAAAAATTTAATTACAAACGGATTCAGTAAAATAAAGGACCCTATTCAGAAAATGGACACCATCAATAAGATGTATCAAATAAATTGCTCCTAAGGAAAGATTTATTACAAAAACAACATAAAAGCTTCATAATAAAAAAAATAAATCATACAGTATGAAGTAACCATATAACAAATAACAAATAATCACGAAATAAGTTTTGAGGATGTCAAGATATAGATAGAGAGAAAAAAAAAAAAATTATTTGGTATTGGTAACTAGTCTGACAATTGGGTCTAGTGCTCTTTTCTGCCAACCCCTGGTGGCTACCAGAGGTACGGCCGCGTACTAACCAAGGTGGGAGTGTCAAGATCCGTATTAAGAAACTTCGTTTTCACAAAAATGAAATTTGATCTCCTTTACCCCTAATCGAACCGTATATTAGAGACTGTTATTGAGAGAGTTAAAATAACGTTAAAAACAATTGAATATTATTGTTGAATATACTGATGATATTTTTCTTAATATGTAAACAATGAATTGGCTATATATTAAATATAGCCTTATATATTAAATAAAGTAATAATAGGAATTAAAATTTATTAAATTAGAGTTGTGATTCCAAAATTGGGTCTTGGGACATCCTGGGATGATCCAAGTGTATGCCCGGGGTGCTGCAAGTGTATGCCCTGGGTGCTGCAAGTGTATGCCCGGGGTGCTGCAATTGTATGCCACTTTCTCAATATATATGTAAAGGTAGAAAAACAATAAAAATAACAAGTATATAAAGTAGTGTACAGAACATTTTAGTATTTACTTTACTTTCCCCCCCCCCTTATCCTGCATGCTATATCTCTAAGAATTATTGTATTAACATTTAGCTCAGGATGGGCGCCATTAAATTTCCTTAGACCAACAAGGGTGCCATGAAATTATTTTGGCTCATAAGAGTGCGAAAAAAGTTTAGTAACTACTGATCTATTGACTTAAATTACTAAAATATAAAAAACTTCTTTTAAGTAAATTACCAAGTTTCTCCTGATATTTTGTGGTATTCTCTCATTCTCAGGATATTATATTTTTTTTAAATTTTGTGACATTCTTTATATTTACTTCTATTGTCCAAATTGCATACTGAAAAGGGTTTAAATTTAGGTGATAAAATACCGGTTCTTAAATATGCAGATGATTTGGTATTATTGGGTGAGGATAAGGAAACTATAAAATTAAATACAACTACGTCGATAAACTCTACTAAGGAACTAGGTTTCGAAATTAATACGGATAAAACAAAATATAAGGTTAGCCATATAAATGGGAGCGATTTCAGTAATATAGATATTGGATAAGTTTAAGTATTTAGGTTCTACGGTAACTAGTAAAAATGAAATTGATGAGGAAATAAAAGCGAGGTTAAAGGTGGGAAATGCTTGTTATTTCTCAATTTCAAAATTGCTTAGCTCGCTCATTCTGTCTAAAAACTTAAAAGTTAGAATTATTATCCTCCCCACTGTTCTGTATGGATGTTAAACGTGGACTCTTACACTAAGGGAAGAACAACCCCTTAAAGTTTTTGAAAATTAAGTATTAAATAAGATGTTCGGACCTAAAAAAGGATATGAGTTAGGTGGAGAATTTAAAATGCTACTGAGAGAACTGTACCCAGTAAATGTAATTTAGTAATGGTAGTAACGAGTGGATCCCTAAAATGTTAATAAACACTGAACTGACAGGTAAACGTTCAAGAGGTTGACCAAAACGTAGATGGGAGGATTGCTTTAAGACTCATTTAGTAGATTTGGGTTGGAGGGGCGTCACTGGACAGATGCATGTTGAGAACAATTGGTTGTATCGGCATCGAACCTTTGGGGTTCACTAAGCCTTTATTATTACTGTCCAAATATATTACTAGCAAAAACTTATTATTTTATTGTCTTCTTAGCAGAGTTGGGCAACTATGAAACTAATAGCTAAAATTGCCTTGGATACAATATTTATTTATCAATGATTTATTCATGAATAAGGGTCGTATCCATAGCAATTTTAGCTATAGCTAATTTTTGCTCATTTCTGCTTCTTAATTTATAATTTTCCTCAAGGAGTGTTACTTTTTTGCATTTTAAACTTAAAAAGACAATTAAATATATTTGTTTGCTGGTAATAAGATAATAATTGTTATATGTTAGTAGAAGTAGGAATGAATATAAAGAAAAAAAACAAAACAATATCCCGAGGATTGGGGAATACTCTGAAACGTCTAGAGGAACTATGTAATTAAAGGAATAAAGAATGTTCGTTACGGAAGAATTTTATCACTGTAGAAGAAATTCAACTCTGTTTCTTCCTAGTAATGTAAATTTTTTACTTGATCTGGTTCTTGAAGAGGCAAAAATTTAAATAAATAATTTTCAGCTACCGCTGAAGCATTGTTTGGAGATGCTGATGATATAAGTTCTGAAGAAGAGGCAGAAGAAGAAAAGAAGGATAAATCAAGTGATGCCGAGGAAGAAGAACCTAAAAGATCAGAAGATGAAAAAGATAGGAGCGAAGAAGAGAAAGAAGAAGCTGAAAAGGTATATATTTCAGTTGTTTATTTTTAAAAAGTATAATTAAAGAAAATATGTGTCATGTCTCTACATATGTATCCATAACCAATTGTTATTGCTGTGATAATAAATAGGCCTAGTGTGACAGTACTGCCATTACAGTGAATCCTATAGTTTTCACCATAGCAACTATCACGTATTTTACACCATGGCAACTATCATATAGTTTACAGCATGGCAATTATCATATAACCTTTCGTGCATAGGGGCCACAGACATGTGTTAGTCATGCTATTACGGGCTGCAAAAAAAAATATATATATATAAAAATAATTAGGTTTTTGCGATTATTACAAATTGAATTAAACAACTATGAACGGATTCATTGTGTATATTTTAACTTTTTATGTCATTTCCTGACTTTTCAAACACATTGCAGTGTTCGTGGTCACAAGCAGTTGTTTAATTCAAATTATTTAGGTGTTAATAAATAATCAAATTCCAGATTAATTAACTATTTACTATAATGAAAAATGTTTTAATATATAAATTCAAATATTATAGTTTATTAATGGTTAAAATTTTACATATTCAAATTTACTACCTGATATTCTTTCTCGGCACATAAGTAATAGTTGAAAATCAGTCTCACTCACTCGATATGGAACTAAAATTTCTCAATATAACACATCACTAACCCAAACACTTGATTTGCCGTATTTCCAAAAATACTATAATGTAAATTGACGTTTTGTTGTGATACAATCAGACGTCTGCTGTAAATTGAAAAATAAATTGCCATATATTACAGGAATTAACCATATCTATAATAGCACTGCACATAGTGTTATGTAGGACCTATTTACTCAGCACACTCTCAATTTTTTTAATGGACGTGAAATAAAAAAATGATTCAAAATAAAGTAATATCAGATGGGCCAACCACAAAAGACCGATGGCCACAGGTTAAGTATAGCTGGTTTACACCACGGCATTTTTTATTTAAAAATTGTTCAATAATAAGCAAGTAATCTTTTTAAATAAAATTTTTTTCAAAGATGAAATGGCTTGTCGAGTTCTATAATGAAATGTTTATTATTGACTGTAAATTCAATGCGAGGAAGAGATGTTCAGGAGTGCGGTCAGTGATAGTAAACATAAATAAATAAAACTTATTTTATTTTTGCTGACAATCCAGCCTAAATTAGAAGCATTCATTATGGCTGAGAACCTAGAAAACAACCATAGAACTTGAAAAAAAAAATTAAAACAAAGAAACTGTATAACAAAAAATCAAGAAGATAACAATTGGCACTAAAATAATATAAATATAATATACAAATGTACGAATTCATATTAAAAAAATTGTAGACATTTAAAGTATTAGGAAAAACATACATGCATAGAGCACTGTTTGATTTTTAATTCTTATTCTTTTTCTAATATTTTAATTGTTTATTATTTTTTAAAATAATAAATTGTTATCTTTGCAATATTATGTTTATCTTCTATTAACAATATCATTTGTCATATTTTTAATTTATAATTATACTGTTTATTTGTTTTGCTGTTTCATGTCTTTTGGTTTTTATCTCATTTTTTTGTCTTGAAAAGTTATCATAAATGAAGTAAATTTTACATATTTGTGTTTAGTGTTATTGACCATCTTTTCTTCACTTTGAATCTGTGCTCATCAATAAACACTTCATTAAAAATTTTTTCATTTCAGCTATCTCCTACTTTTGAAAATACAAATTCTATCATAAATGTTAATAGCCTATAGATATTTGTGTTGGGTGAGAGTTTTAAAGCAGAATCTAGTTAGTAAGTGGCAAGTACGTGACCTTGTCAAAGAGATCTAGGAGCTGAAGATGCGGAAGATTACGTAGCACCCCCCTCCTCTGTCTCCCCACCGTTGTCTAGCCCAGGATGGTTGCATTCTGGTGAAAGAGCTAGTGGGACCTTTATGCAATGCCCAAGTACAGATTTTACAAAATGAACCAAAAGGGAGAAATAATTTGCATGGTAAGGCTTTTTCTTTTTTGCAATAGACAGATAGCTCCAGGAACACCTTTTACTCTTTCAATAATGTTGGACAACTATGGCTTTGTATTGTAAAACAGAATTTTGCTATCTATAGGACTTAGTCTCTTCAATCTTACCATACGTAGGCATGTTGTGTTGGTAAGCCTTTTTTTATTTGTATTTATTCATCGAAATTTACAACTTTATTAAATAAATATAAAAAAAGTAAATGTGGAATGAGTTATATTACGATAGCATCATATAGTCTTGTGGAGAATTGGTAGAACTCCAATAATATTTTTACATTAGATGGTCCCGAGGCCATCTTCTTTTCAGATGTCTAGAAGGATCATCAATTAGGTAATAAGAAAAGAAGAAGGGTTAGAAGTGGGTTTAGGTAGTTAAGGAGTTTATTATGAAACAATTTATATCTACTTCTGGCCAAATCGGCAACATATGGAATGTTGAGGTTATCGTGGATGATTTTACTTGTTACAAAGCTCAATTCGGTAAATCCAAATAGCCCTTATTATGGTTCTGTAAATGAGTCTTTTGTTATTAATTTGAAGTTTTGATAGTTTCGATAAAATTTGCCTTTTGAGTTTTATATTGAATAGTTATTCAAATCATTGTCCTTTTCATTACAATTAATGAATGTTTATAGTTTCATTTGTTTTTCTTATAAGTATGATCGCCGATGTGATATTTTTTTTAAGGAGAAATTTAACATATAAACAACAAGGCTTATGTAATAAGTATATCTTTGTTTCGTTCTTGGAATTCTTTGCTATTTTGTTTATATCTTTGTTCTTTGTTTACTTCTGATTTGTGCCTGTACAATTAGTTGCTTTCTATAATCTATATTTGTATTTTATTTTTTATAGGTAATATAATGAATTTGGTTTTATATTTCTCGAATTTTATTTTGTGTCCTCAAAAGTCGTCAAAACGCTGTTAGAATTATAGTTAGTCACAAAAGTAAGAGTCATAAAAATATTTTAGAATTATTAATATAAATATAAATTTTTAGTGTAAGTAGATATATTTTTGATCCACTGAGCCAAATCTTAATCCAAATACAGTGTAATCTCACTAATTCGAACTAATTGCTGCAGGGGGTGTCCGAATTACTGAAAGATTCGAATTAAAGAAATTATTAGGAAAAATAGGGGGGGGGGGAAATTCAATAATATGAACGTTCATAACAATTTTTAATTTGTTTTTCATATTTTATTGGAAATTTGACAGTTTGAAGTTTTAAAAAATTCCCAATAATAATAATATGCTAATGCTAAATGATGATTAATTTGTTAAAACTGTAAGATTGTTCATTTACAAGTGAAAAAGTATAAATAAAAAAAAATACTCTTTGTATGGATTTATTTAAAATGTGATAAAAAACATGAGTTTACCAACAAAATTTGTATTATATATGTGTCCATAATACAATTGATATTGTATACTTCTAATTTCAACAAAACTTATGAACAATTAGACACTGTAGAAATTCTATTACCCGATATCGAAATTAAAAATTTCCAGGATGTTCACAATAACTTTAGATTGGGAAGTTACAAATGGCCTTTATACATGTGCACTTTTATTTGAAAACAAAAATGTTATTGCTTGCTAAGTATTCTCAAAAAAATTAACTTTTTTTTTATACCAGTTCGGATCACTGGAATGTTCAGGGTACCAAATTTCGGATTATGAAGATTGCACTCTATATTTTTCACAATTTACACATCTGCTTCTTGCGTATGTTTGAAGAAGTCATTACAGTGTATTTAAGCGATTAAAAAAACAACATAATTTTTCATATTTCTACTAATATCTATTTCCATTAATTGGCTAATAGACTGTCGATAATTTTCTATTCAAGAATTTCATATATTGATATTATGTAATCCTTAGGAAGAAGAGGTGGAAAAAGAAGAAGAGATTCCCGAAACAAGAATCGACGTTGAGATTCCGAGAATAATGTGCGACGTTGGGAAAGACATTCACTTCGTCAAGCTTCCCAACTTTCTCTCTGTCGATCCGAGACCATTTAGTGCTGAAACCTACGAAGATGAAATTGATGAAGAAGAAACACTTGATGAAGAAGGACGAGCGAGGTAAATTATCTATTATTATTACAGTTTGATTTGTTTGTCTTTATTTTAAAGTTGTTTATGAATTGTACACAAGTAGAATTATAAGAAAATTAGAACATAAGAATAAACTATTTATATAAAAAATAAAAGCAAGATGGTTACAGTAAAAATAACTCAAATAATAAATAAACTATTTTTTTTTGTTTTGAGCCAAAGTTTCGTCTCACTTTGCAGGGATTCATAAGGGCTAAGAACGATATAAATAACTGAAATAATGTAGTAAAATAAGATAATAGATAACATGAAATAAAAGTAAACAATGGCTACAAATGATTTAAAATAAAGTAAATTAGTAAATTATATATAGAAGATCATATAATTGGTTAGTTTGTTCAACCTAAGATTAAACAGATTTGTTAAAGTAAGTAGCCATTAATTCATTTATAATTATGAGAGATAGTTGACTGTGGATGATAAATGAGGAGAAGATGGTTGGGGGTGCGGTCAATGAAAAACTCTAATAAGTATGATTAACTTATTTTAATGTGCCGACGTTTCGGCTAGAGTTTCTAGCCTTCTTACTTATTCTGTTTATACTTTCTTTTTATAATTTTTTTATTTTTCTATACTTACTGTGGTTGTTATCTTGTTTTGTTTTTAGCCCTGAAGAAGGCTAGAAACTCTAGCCGAAACGTCGGCACATAAAAATAAGTTAATCATACTTATTTGTGTTTTTCATTTACCGCACCCCCAACCATCTTCTCCTCATTAATTTATTTAAGTGTAATTGCGTTCTATTTGCTAGAGAACCCGTCCTGAGATAGATTTAATAATGTTTAATAATTTAAAATAAAATTCTCATACCTAGTTAATATTTAATATATTCATATTAGAAGAACATAGTCGATAAAGATAACAAAATATAAAAGAAAATTATTTATTGTTAATAAAAGCCCAACTTTGCAGGGCTTCATCAGGGCTGTCTGATTAAAACACAGCGAATGATTGAAAATTAAACCATTTCATCATCAAAGCTATATTTCAGATCTGAGAATAATAAAAAGTTAATATCCTTATAATTATTTTATATAAATTTTAAATAATACTTAATATAATATTACTTTTGCAGATTGAAATTGAAAGTAGAAAACACTATAAGGTGGCGTGAAGCTTTGGATAAAGAAGGAAATACAATAAAAGAAAGTAATGCACGTATGGTTCGGTGGTCAGACGGAAGCATATCTCTACATCTCGGCAGTGAAATATTCGATGTATATAAACAACCATTGCAGGTACGTTATATACTGTTGGTCAAAGATATTAGTTTTACTTTTTTTCTATATTTTATATTACTAGGTCGAAAAGAATGATAAAACTTTATTTTTGTTTTGTTTTTATTTATGAGCTATAGAACTGTGGCCATATGTGTCATATGGATAAATAAAAAAAAGGTTATAACCGATTGTTGCAACCATGGAGGAAGGAGTATTATGGAGGGGTATCCATAATTCTATCAGGTCGAATGATGCCAGGAGGCGGTATCTATACCTTTCCTAGGTGTGGCATCCGGTACGCCATATTTGACAGTTGAGTATCGCTGCCGCTCAAAATTTTTTTTTAATTACTATTAATTCTCAGTCACTTTTTTGTTGTTAACATTAAATACTCTCAAAAATTATGTTTATTGTTTTTAATGGATTTTCATTATAGATTTACCAAATTATTGGAAATAACATTTTTGTTCTCGGAATGATAATCCTTTTTTTTTCAGTCCTGTTGAAGGCCTGAAATTTAGGTCGAAAAATCAGTCCAAGTTAATAAAACTTATTTATTTACGTTTGATTACTGAGAGCACCCCCTGATCATCTCCTACGGACCTCATATAGACAAAACTAAATTATTAATAAAATTAGACTTCTGTAATAGAAATAACTGAAGCTTTTTAAGAATTTCCTGATTGATAATATCTTGTGACGTATTGATGTAGATATTGTATTTCCTGCTTTGTCTTTAGGGAGATCATAACCACTTATTCATTCGTCAAGGAACTGGTTTACAAGGACAAGCCGTCTTCAGGACTAAATTAACCTTCAGGCCTCACTCGACTGAATCATTTACCCACAGAAAGATGACATTATCATTGGCTGACAGGAGTCAGAAATCAGCAGGTATCAAAGTGCTGTCGCAAGTTGGTCATGATCCGGATCAACATAGAGGCGAAATGATTAAGGTATTTTATGAAATTAATAAAGTATTTTGTAATATGATTAGGTATTTTGTAATACCATTAAGGCATCTTGTAATAAATTATAATGAAATTAGGGAGATTTATTTGTGACACTTTTTTACAGAATATATGAAAGAAAAGCATTTTACTGAATAATTTACACTTGAAGAGTATTTTACCAAAAAATTATTTGTCCACTCATCAGAATTATAGTTTATTATGACAAATTTAAATTCTTCATTAATTCATCTTAAATATATTTAAGTTCGAAACAAGTGGTAAAAAAAAAAAAATTAATTTTATTACAAAACAGCATTTTCAATATGCATTTGATTAATCCAAATGAGATATTTTCATTATAATATTGTTTTCACTTGTCTATATATGATATATTTTCATAGAGATACGAGAATTTTATTTTGGAACTTGGAACTTCCATGGTATGTTCACTCCATCGCCCATCCAAACAAAACAAGTGATGCTCTCTTCCCCTTTGTCTGTTACCAACTTTTCGATTGTTGCAATTGCTCCAAGTTTCCTGCAATGATGACTGATATAGATTTTTCCCTTATGACTATCGTCTCTTCTATTGTTTTCAGAATTTATTGGATTTATCATCATGGCAGAAAAATTACAAAAGTCTGAAAATATTTTAATCTACCTGCTCAATTTAACAGCGATTCAACCAATTTTGAAATGGCACCACCATCTTGACTACTTTGAACGATATTTTGTTCAAATATCTTCTGATTAATAACAAATTAGTTAGCTTGCTATTTAATTTAACTAGACTAATTTTTCAATTTGTTAAAATAAAATAAATTTTATCTAATTTAAATCCCAAATTAATCTATATTTCTTCCAAAGTCCAACGTTTCAACCTAATCGACCATCCTCAAGGACAATCTATCATAAAACAGCTTTTATTATACATATGGTTTTTAACAACTTTAAACAGACTATATTATTAATAAATCATCATACCTTAAAATAATATGTATTTACACCCTCATCAATTTTTTTTAATAAAAAAACTTTATGCAGGCTATTTTGCCCATGTCAATAATTTCAGTCAGAATTGCCCTATGAGACATTAAAACATTATGGAATCATATTAATTTATTAATAAGCTATCCTTAGCTTATTTCTAATTACCTATTTTATCACTTTTTCGCATTAACATTAGAACATTGGGCTTCAAAGAATTATAGATTGGTTTGAGACTTAAATTGGATAAAATTTATTTTATTTAAGCAATAATAACCCCAATGGAGGTACTTTAATTATTGCTTTAAATTAGAAGATCCTGTGACCATATTCTTTTTAGATAACTCAGAAGATTATTAGGGATTTTCAAGAATGAGAGATTAAGAACTAATAGGTTTGGGTAGGTAAGGATTCTGAAATGCTAGGAGATATATCTATGTCGGGCAAAATCTGCAGCGAATGTTTTAATATTAAAATTTACAAATAAGAAACCAAAAACATCCACTCCACTTCCTATTGATCAAATAAATGATATGCATCTACAAAATTCATTGTTATGTTAATAAAAATGTTTAATAGTTCTCTATTTCAAAAGAATTATTAAATAATTCTTAATTTATATTTATCCAATAAAATATGACTTTTTACTTACAAAATATATACATTTTCCTACATCATTAACATATCAATGTTTTCTTTATATTATTAGTATTAATCAATCTTTTTAATATTTTTTAAAATTAAAAACGTAGTTTTATTATGATGTTTCTGTTCTTTTCATAGTAACAGTGAATGGTTTTTGATTTTATTTAATAAGAGATATAAAAATATCACTACTGTATTGTAATATTCAAAATTAATTTATTATAAATAAAAGGAAATTTAATAGTTTTTTATTTTGCTCAGATCAGATATAGCTTTGAAGATGACAAGGTTTAAATGAAAAGATTAAACATTAAGTAGATATGAGAATTTTATTTTAAATTGTATATAATATTGTTGACTCTTATGTCAGGGCAGGTTTTCAAGCCAATCTGAACGCAATAACACTTAAATAAATTAATCGCTACTTTTTCAAATATAATTAAATCCTAGATAGAGCAAACTAACCTATTATTATGTATGCTCCTTTGATAAATGATGGTTCTCGATGTCTTTGTTCTAAAGATGCTACCACTGATAGTAGTCAAAGACTTGGTCCTATTCTAGCTTCCAGGATATGTCCAATCCACCGGTGATCCAAACAAAGAGTGTCTTTCTTCCTTCAACGATATACTCTTCTTGGATGACTGCTCACTCTTGATCTTCTTTATAAATACCTACTATTGACAATTGACAAAGGTGGTTAGCGCTACCAGCTTCCCGTAGACATCCTATCCTCTCCATTCCAACCAATTAGTGTGATTCTTTGTTCATCGTTCAATAGTAGATGCAAACATCAATTGTAGCACAACCGCTCTAATTCACTTATAATGATTCACGATGTAAATACTTCATTGATAATTGTTATTGTCTTCTTTTTCTTCTTGGATTAATTTGTACTATAGTTGTGGTAGAGAAACAACAAAAGTTGAAAAATTTCAATCCACCCACTCAGCATAACAGTAATTCTACAAACTTTGGAAGGACATGTGCCATCTTGAAATATTTGAAATAACTTTGTTTTGCCCTCCATAACTTCAGAATACCTTTTTGGTTTAAAAAAAAAATATTAACGATGATACATGAAATTAAATATAACTAAAACCACCTATACACAAAAAAAAAAAAAACTTTTTTTTTTAATTAAAAAAGTGGATATTATAGTGTATTTCATATTTTTTTATTTTAATCTTCAATTTTACAATTTGATAAATATTTATAATCTTTGATTAAACGATGTGCTTGAAAATTTCACTTTTTATCTCATTAATTATAGAAAGAAGAAGAGAAGTTGAGGGCGACTTTGAGGAGGGAGAGTAAAGTGAAACGAACACGTGAAAGAGGAGCAAGTAGGCAATTGAACAGTTCGTACATTGAGCCAGACCGAGAGGACGGATCTGACGACGATGGCGCTATTTCACTTAACGCTATCAAAAACAAATATAATAAGGCAAATAGTAAGTATAACTTTTCTTTTATAAATAAAATGTTTGTATTGAAGTTATTAACACCTCGTTTATTAATTTATTTCACATCTCCGACAATTCGGCCAGCATGGCTATTATCTCGGACAATCTCAATCTTCAATTTCACAGCCTCACAATAATTTCTTACTCAACTGCATTGGCCTCCTATAAATCAGAGTTGGGAAACTATGAAACTAATAGCTAAAATTGCCATGGTTACGATATTTAATTATCAATGGTTCATTCATGAATAAGGGTCGTATCCATGGGAATTTGAGCTATAGTTGAAACTAATAGCTAAAGTTGCCATGGATACGACCGTTATTCATGAATGAACCATTGATAAATAAATATCGTATCCATGGCAATTTTAGCTATTACTTTTAGCTATAGCTAAAATTGCCATGGATACGATATTTAT
>NW_027107549.1:685076-690800 GCF_000696795.3 Halyomorpha halys | reverse complement strand
AAAAGTAATAAATATTTATGCAAGGGTGTCCGCAGGATCAAAACTGGGGGGGGGGGGCAAGCCAAAGTCAATCAGGAGGTTGTAACATTTCAGCATGGAAAAGATAATTATATATAATTATAGCTGTGCTTTATTAGTTATTACAATTATCTATCTATCAGTCCTTAGTCCTTTATTTGAGCCAAATTCAGAAGAGTGTTTGGACTGTAAGCAGATCCAGCACCTAACATCTCTCATTCCCAGTTTTATAAGGCGTATAAGCTTTGAAGGAACCTTAATTTCTCTGAGTGTCTCGTATAACATAGGGTGCTTGATACTGTCATAGGTGTTCCTGAAATCCAATAACAAGTGGTGGGTAGGAATCTTATGTTCATGGGGCCTTTCCATGATTAGTCTGAGGGTATGAATTTGGTCCACTGTAGATTTCTCTCTCCTAAAGCCAGTCTGGTACTGCCCGATTTCTCGTTCCTCATGTGGGGTCAGCCTTTGGTAGAGTATTGGAGAATACTTTTTAGCCCAGGGGCAGCGATATTCCTCTGTAATTAGAACATTCCAATTGTTCTCCTTTATATGAAGACGGTATATCAAAGCACTGCTCCATTGCTGAGGCATCTTCTCTTTAACCAATATCTCGAGAATCAAGTCATAAATTGTCCTTTGCAGTTCCTCTCCACCATATTTAAACAATTCTGCCGGCAATCCATCCTCGCCTGGTACCTTATGGTTCCTCATTTTCTGGATTGCATCTACAACCTCTTCTAAATCTGATGGCTCAATATCCTTCATTTCCTTCTTCCATTCCACCCACCGCTGAGCTCGTGGAACTAGATGCCTCTCACATTCAAGTCTCTTTCTCCGAAGCCCTCATGGAACTTTCCCTTAAAGAAAATTAATACAATATAGTCAATTAACCTATAAATAGAAGCATTTATTATAATTATCAGATGATCGTTGATTGACCCAGTAAAATTAATAAAAGGAAGATGGTTCAGGTGCGTTAAAAATAACTTGAATAGCAAATAAACTATTTATTGTGAGCCAACGTTTTGTCCTGCTTTGCAGGGCTTCTTCAGGGCTAAAAAACAAAATACAAGCAACGAAGATAGTGTGGCAGAAAACGAGAATAAGATAACATGAAATAAAAGAACATTTTTACATCCCTTTTAGCCACACTTTTTAGTTCAATTTTATTCATGTTATCTTATTCTCTTGTATAATTTTAGTTTTATTAATTTAATCTGTAATTAAAAGTTTTAAAGTTTAATGGAATAGTAACAAAATTGGATGATTTGACTGATTTTGAAATTAATGACCTAGGCAGAATAGCCTGCAAAAAGATTTTAAATTATTGGATGTGAGTTGTAAATTTACATTTAAGATTGTACTTGAGGATGGCCGAATAGACCGAAAAGTTGAACTTTTAAAAAAATAATAAAAAGAATTTTGAGACTTGGATACACATTATTTAATTTAATCAATAATAACAGTCTCAAGAAATTATATATAAAATAAAATATGCATTTTTTATTAAAATTGTCACCTCTATAAATGTAAAAAACATACATTTCGACCTATATTAATAAGACAAATGTCATTTTAAATCTCCCCATTCGGAAAACTGGATAAACAAAAAGCCTCCCTAAGTGATAAAAAATCCTAGGTCTCTCGAGATCCCAGTTATACAGATTACACTGTATAATTATTTTTTTAACATTTGAAACTTAATATTTTTTTCAGCTGAAAGAAAGCAGAACATTTATTCATCGGATGACGAAGGCTCTGACATGGAAGCTAGAAGGCCGAGGAGAATAGACAAAATGAAAGCATTGAAAGATTCTGATGACGAAGATGGAGAAGCTGGGTCGGAGCATGGAAGCGATGCTTCAGACTTATCATAAATGACAGATTTATTTATCATTAATTTTAGTTTAATTAGGATATGTTCATTTGTTTAAATAAACCGATTACGTTTTATATTTGGATTCCACATGGATATCATTGTGTATTCATCGTTACTTATTATTTTAGACAAATTTTTAATTGAATTGTTCATGTAATTGTGTATATCTTCAGTTTGATGTGTATATACTTCTATTAATTACATGGATTTTATTTATTAAAATGTCTTGTTTTAATTTTTTCAACGTATGACAGTATCAATTGTTGAACTTATTTTTATAATTGCTTTAAATATAATTATTATATTTGTTATATTTCGTTTTTATTACTCCCCTTTATTTGTTTATGTTTTGGTAATGATGGGTAGATAGTTGGTTGTGGATTGTAGATATGAAGAGATAGTATAAGAGTCCAAGAGGAGAAAAAAGGCAGTTATTTCAATTAATTGAAAACTATGTATAATTAATAGTCGAAATTGATGAGTCTGCCAAGTATAGGTAAGAGAATAAAAAATGGTGTCTGTTTCAAAATGTTAAAAATAATTATTTTTTTATTCGGAGCTCTATATCTTTATTACTACCAACAACAATAGAAAATTTATGAGAACATCATTTAAAGTAGAGTAAATTTTGTAAAATGTAAGCCCTAATAGAGCTATTTATGTTCAATAGTTCTCGAGATATAGCTTTTTAAAAAGGAACATTTCAAAAAATGTTGTATGGAACATACTGAAATATGAGTAGTTAGTTTACTTATTTTGAGAAATCTATATCTCAGGAACTATGTGACGTACAGATGTCTATTAGCACTCAAATTAAAGCTAGTTTAATTAACTATAAAGTAATTCATGACATTTATTTTTGTAGGAGTAGTAGTTTTCATGAAATTTGCTAAAATAAATTGATTTATAGTTCCTCGGACAAATTTTCATTTGCCAAATTTATATTTATATCTGAATATCCTAAAAACTACTACTCCTAAGAAGATAAGTGCCATAAACTACTTTATAGTAAGTTAAATTTCCTTTATTTTGAGTGTTGGCAGACATATGTGCATCTTATGGGTCTAGAGATATATTTTTTCAAAAATTCAACATTTTATACGAACAACTAGAAATTAACTTTTTGTGAGTTTATTTTGTCAAATATCATAAAAACTCCCATAAAGATGAATATTATTAAGTATTTTATAGTAAATTTAACTAGCTTTAATTTGAGCGCTGGCAGACATCTGTAAGTCCAATGGTTTCTGAAATAAAGTTTTTCATAAACAAAAATTATTGTCTGAACAACTATAAATCAATTTCTTATAGGAAACATCATGAAAACTACTATTTCTATGAGGGTAAAGGTCATAAACTACTTTATAGTACATTAAACTAGATTTAATTTGAGTGCTAATAGACGTCTGTATGTCTCATAGCTCCTGAGATATAGATTTCTCAAAATAAATTAACTAACTACTGATATCTCAGTATATTTTTATGAAATTTTGCTTTTTAAAAGGCTATATCTCGAGAACTATTCGACGTAAATAGCTCTATTATGGCTAATATTTCAGCAAATTTACTCTTCTTTAAATAATGTCCTTTTAGATTTTCTAGTTGTTGGTAGTTTTTAAGATATAGAGCACCGAATGAAAAATTAATATTTTTTTAAGGTTTTGTAACAGCCGCCATTTTTTATTCTCCTTACCTATACTTGGCAGTCTCATCAGTTCTTATTAGTAATTATACATGGTTTTCGTTAAAGTAATAAAAAATTGGGGCGAGATAACTGCCTTTTTTCCTTCCTTGTACTAAGAAGATGATTGTGGTACGGTTCGTAAAGAACACAAATAAGTAAAAACTTATTTATTAGTCCCAATGTTTTGGCCAGAATTTCAAGCCTTCATCGGGCTAATAACAAAAACAAGGTAACAGCCATAATTAATTAAAAGAGGAATTACAGAAAGAAAAAAAAAGAAATAGAAGAAGATGACAGATAATGTAATATTGAAACTACGACTACTACTTCTTTTTTTCCTGTAATTCCATTTAATCATTATGGTGGTTTTTGTTCTTGGCCCTGATGAAGACCTGAAATTATAAAGTTAAAGAAAATATTAAAAATAGGCAAATATTAAATGATAATATACATAATAGGTGGAAGAAATTATATAACAAAAAAAAAAAGCACAAATATAAGATATTACATACAGATTAAATACAGTTTAGAGAGAGATACAAAAAGTTTATATAAATAAAATGATAAAAATAAAGAATCACATAAGAATTATTGTTCATGCTTCATAATGCATGC
Source organism: Halyomorpha halys (assembly GCF_000696795.3). Classification (NCBI taxonomy): domain Eukaryota; kingdom Metazoa; phylum Arthropoda; class Insecta; order Hemiptera; family Pentatomidae; genus Halyomorpha; species Halyomorpha halys. The sequence goes on along the minus strand of NW_027107549.1, from coordinate 686,601 downwards.
TATGTAAAGTGGAGTTAACATTTAAACATGTTATTATTATATTAACAATATTAAAGTGATAAAAGAACAAAAAATAGATAAATAAAATACAAAAAATCAAATATTTTTATAACAAGAAAAACACTATAAAAAAGTAGCTATTTGTACTATATAAAAAAATAATTCTCAACTATAAGATATGAAAAAATAAATAAATATAGAAAAGTAAATATGTATGTACATAATTAAAAAACTGAATGTAAAAAATAAAACTTGGTTAATGCATTTAAACAATAAGCTACCACAATATATACAGATATCTATTTTTGTAATAATTTTTTTTTTTTAATTATTTATTTAATGTAATTTACAACTGTACAAAATAATACAATAGGTAAATATGTAGTATGTTTCATATACACTTGAAAATCTTGGGAAGGAACCACCCATTGGTGGTACTCAAACATTAATTTAAATTAGAAGGTCCCATGGCCATCTTCTTTTCAGACGCCTCGGAGGATTATCAGGGATTGTTAAGGATGAAAGATTAAGAATTAATGGGTTAGGATGGTTAAGGAGTTTGGAATAAAAAGACGCATATCTGTTTTGGATCAAATCTGCAATGAATGGGATGTTAAGGTCTTTGTGAATGAGTTTATTTGTGACATAATAAGGAGCATCAAGGATTTTACGTAGGATTTTGCTTTGTAATAATTAAATATATATGAAAATCATGTTTAACCAAAAATAAAACATTTATCTAGAATAAACAAAATTATTCAATTAAAGGATGGGGGTGGAGAAAAAACAACTAATTAATTAAAAACAAGAACTAAAAGTAATAATAATAATAAAATAAAATGAATCCAGTACACATATAGAAATTAAATATTGTATTAGATCAAAATAATAAAAATATCTTAAAAATAAGTTAAACCTACTATTATATAGTTTCATAAGGAAGAAGTATATTATTGAGGTATATATATATTCATTTTTCTGTGTATTGTTATTTGAGTTTTCAAATGTCAATATATTGATATGTATTGTAAATATATATCATATAGGGAGAAATACTTTATTAAGCCATGCTGCCCAAATACATCCCAAATCAATCCATGATTGGACATATATACATTACATATATTTACTTGATATAATAAAAAAGACAGAAAACAATTTATTTTTTCTCCCCTACAGTTTCCTTTTACAATCAATACTAGTCTACACACTAAATAACAATATTTTAATTTATTTTCTTTTTTTTTTTATGTTTTTTACATTTCACTATATCATTCCATTTTAAAATTTTAATTCATTTAATTGACAAATTTACTCTCCCTTATTCACTCTTCAAGATCTTCTCCAGTGACCCGCTACCCTTGTTTGATCCGTTAAACATGTTCATCATTAGACAGCAATGTGAAATAAACCAAAGAAATAATAATCACAGCAGTGGCTCAGTTTACAGAAAACAAATAAATAAATACATTTTACAAAAACCAAACTAATGTATAGATTAAAAAAAAAAAAAAATAATATAAAG
>NW_027107549.1:679777-684925 GCF_000696795.3 Halyomorpha halys | reverse complement strand
CTGCATTGTGTTTTTAAATTACTTAGTTCAAAAATTGTATTAAGATTGTCCCTATTTATTCGTTATTTCCAATTTTACTCTTAATTATTAATTATAAAAATTAATAAATAATTACTAATACAACAGTATATATATATACCTGCAATGTTAATGCGTGGAGTGACGACCTTTCAATATTTTTAATAAAGTTGTTTTATACTCTTTTTTCTGTTTTAAATAGTTTCAAGTTTGTTCTTCTTTTTAATATGACTTTTGTTCAATTGATTTATTATTATCTAATACATATTATTAGTGTTTTATACATATTTATTGTTTATTATTATTAATTAAAACATAATATAGTGTTTTATTTTTCTTAAAGATATAAAAATGTACTTTTCTATAGTTAGGTAGATGTATGAAAAAGTAAATAAAAAATAATTAATTAAAAAAGCATCTTTTAGATAATTAAAAAAACATCTGTTATGTCATTTATTCATTCATTTTATTTTATTTTCAGTTGTATTGTATTTATTTTACCATTTTATTTTCTATTATCTCTCACCTCTTCTTGTTTTGTTTTATGTTTTTTCTATTGTATTGTATATTGTATTTCTCTTTCTATTGTATTGTTCTTTATGTTGTTTATAATATTCTAATAACATTGTATGTATATAATATATATGCTTTTTGAATGATTTATACACAAATTATTTAAAATATACACCTCTTCTGTAGGGCTTACTACAGAGGAGAAAAAAATAATTATATGTATTTTTCATAAAAATAATTATATGTATTTTTATGAATTTAAATTAGTTATGAAGTTTTTATTATTCTATTCCTAAAAACTAATTTGTAATATTAGAGTAACTAGAGTAGGAAGAAACCAGTGATTGTTCCATGCAGGCACATATAAGAGGAAGTGGTTCTAAGATTGAGTCAGTCAGTGACATGTGGTCCCAGGGTGCAGTACTCTTAGCTCTGCTTCTTCCAGTATTTTCTCAAGTTTTAAAAAATGAAGACTATAGATTACCATTTGACGTTTATCCAATTTCATACAAACTAACTTTGAATCCAGATTTAGACAGTCTTACCTTTATCGGAAACTTAACATTTACTTTTAGACCTCTTAAAAATCTTCAGACGTTGATATTAAATTCGAAAAATCTTTTAATAGACCCCATTTATAGTTCGATCGGAGATGATACTGGTAATGCGATTCAAATTACTCAAGTGCTCGAAAATAAAGATCTTGAAAGAATTCTTATCCAACCTTCGCAGTATTTTGCAAAGGGAAGAATATATGCTATAAATTTCAATTATCAAGGAAATATAACTGAAGATGGAAGCGGACTCTACAGGTCAAGCTATGTAGATAATGGAAAAAAAGAGTATGTATGATTTTAATATTTAATTGAAGCAGTTTATTGTTAAGTTTTTCAAAACAAATTATTTCTCTCTTTTGTCAATAGAAAGTGGTTAGTAATAAATTTTTATATTTCTATCTTATAAAATTATAGAAGAATATTCAGTTGATTAAAATTAATTTAACTTAAGTATACAATTTGTCTCAAATATTCTGGGAGGAAAAATATGATAAACCACATGATATAAATTTTTGAAAAATTCTACTGTTTTTATTTAATGTTTTTATGATATATTCTACAATATTATAGGTAAATATATTGATATTATAGTATTAGATAAATGAACTCAATTAATTGCTTGATAGAAAAACAAATGAGTATACAACAAAAAATACTAACTGTTTTTATATGTTTATCTGCAAAAACTAGGTTATTAAGATCTATTAATGAAAGAGTTATCATTTTCATTGTAATAAAGTAAAATTGAAATGAATTAAAAAAAAAAATTACAAAAACATTTAATATTTTTATTTATTTACTTTTTTATTAGGAATAGTAAATATTAGGTAATTATTTTCATAAATTTAGTTTCTGAAAATAATCAATTCTATTTCTCTATATTTTATGATAATAAAATATAATTAATTGTTTAAAGTCATATATTTTGAATTTACTACTTAAAAATCAAGCAAAACTTCTTCATTGTTAAATTAATCTAAATAACTCAAATTATTTTTTTTTTAGATAGTTACAGTAATTTAGAAAACTTAAATTAATTAAAATATCTATTAGTATAACAACATGTTGATGAGGAAAAAAGATAGATGTTTATTCCTGTGTGAATGAAACAGTATTCCGATGACCTTACCTTGAGAGTAGTAATTAAACAATTAAATTCTTGTTTTTGGTAATTTTTTCCTGTATATATTTTTGTTAAAGCTTTATTGAAAATGTCAGTTATATCAGTTGAATTTTATAGAACAGTGTATTAAATAATTAAGTACTAATTGTAAAGAGTGCTTTTTTCATTTATTATAATTTCCCTTTCAACAGTTCATTGTTTATGGCAACTATTGTTTTGTGCATAGAATTTGAGAACTTCCTTTTTTTAATTCACTAATTGATTTTTGTTGGTATTCTGTGGATGAAAAAACATTTTTAATAGGATTAACATAGGAATTCAGTAATTTTTATTATAATGTTTTTACTCAGAATTCAGTAAACTAAGAAAAACTTTATAATTGTGTTTATAGAATTAAATTTGAAATCTTCATTATATCATTTTAGTGTTTATTTCTTAAATTTGCAACCAAAGATCTAATTATTTAAAGGATATTTATTATGAAATGTAATAATTGTGCAATGATAAAAATAATTAATTAAACATGTCTTTTATTCCATGATAATTCATTGGAAATCTGGAGTTAAAATAAATCGATACGCGATCTTAAAATCGATAGCATTTTTTGGTTTCTGTGTCTTAAGAAAGAGATTTTTGTTTTCTACCGTCTGAAAATGTGTAATGGTACCCTCATACATTAGAAATCAAAAATGGTAAAAAATGAGAGAAATACAAAACCAAAATCTAATTGTTATTTGAATAATATTGTATTCGAATAATTTTGAATTTGACTAATTTTTGATTTGATTGAAATAATATTTCAAATATTCGAATACAAAAGTATTCGGATTGTTTAGTCGTATTTAAATATCAATATATTAAAGTAATTGCAGTAAGTAAATATTAAATTTAAATAGAAAATATCATGAAAACTACTATTCCTACGAAGGTAAAGGTCATAAACTTCTTTATAGTTCATTAAACTAGTTTTAATTTGAGTGCTAATAGACATCTGTACGTCACATAGTTCCTGAAATATAGATTTTTCAAAATAAATTAACTATAGTTAGTTACTCTTTCAGTAGATTTTTAAGAAATTCTGCTTTTTAAAAAGCTATATCTCGAGAACTATTCGACGTAAAAAGCTCTTTTAGGGCTAATATTTCAGAAAATTTACTAAATAATGTTCTCTTAGATTTTCTAGTGTTGTTAGTTTTTAAGATATAGAGCTCCGAATGAAAAATTAAAGTTTTTTTAAGGTTTTGAAACAGCCTCCATTTTTTATTTCCCCTACCTATACTTGGCAGACTCATCAATCTAGACTAGTAATTATACATAGTTTTTATTAATGTAATCAGAAATTAGGGTGAGATAACTGACTTTTTTTCATTCCGACTCTTGTACTAAAATGCTTGCTAAAGAAGGAAGCATTTGCGTACCAACATTTGTTGCTTCCTCTGTTTACCAAGAATTTGTACAAGTCTTAGATTTGCGGCAAGTGGCAAACATGTAGAATATAAGGGTTTTTGAATATTTTTCTTTCATTTCTTTAACAACTCTCTCCGAGACCAAAGAAATAAAACAAAATACCGAAGCAGCTTAAGCTCTATTTACATATTTTTTTTCATTGAATAAAAAATTAAAGATGTAAATTTAAACAAGTTAACAGTAAAGATCGTTTCGGGTTTAATTTAAATATAAATATCAGATCAGCAGAATATCTCTTATTTAAATTGCAAATTAGAGAGACTGGAAATGTTTCTTCACTTGTGGCATTCACCATGACCTGATAATTTTATCATAAAAAGCCGATCGGTTAAGACTAGTTCAGAAATCGATAAAATAAAATTAGGTTTTCACTCTTTTGTGTGTTATTGTGTCTTTTGTCGGCTATTAAATTCGATTTACACGATTTTCATTATAAAAAAGAACAAAATAAACATGAGGAAAATTAAAGGAAACGTAAATATGAGATAAGTACGTTGCAGAAGATAAAAATTCATATAAATAGTACTACATAACCTATAAATTCAACCTTCGTTCTAGACTTTTAATGATATTTGTTAACTTAATAACCGAAATATATAATGTCTTTCTAAACTTATATTTTTACTGTAATAGTACTATTTATATGAATTTTTATAATCTACAACCTACATCGCTCATATTTACGTTTCATTTAATTTCGTTTATCTTAATTTTATAATGAAAATAGAGAAAATCGAATGAAATAGCCGAAAAAAAACAAGCGATTGGTTATTGATGTTTGTTGATTCCTTTGTTTACCAAGAATTTGTACAAGTCTTGGATTTGGGACAAGTGGCAAACGTGTAAAACCACTCAGTTCAAACGTGTGGAAGCGCCACAAGCGCTCAAAACGATCGCCATTTCAAGTTACCATTCAAAGTCTATCAGGCCAATCCAAGTTACCAATCCTTAAGCTTGTGCATTCGTGAATTTACCGTAGTTTGGCAATTTTATATACCTCTCCAACCTTCTGTCATATCGTGCGCATAGAGGGTCCCATAATTTATGACTTCATCTTTTGATTTTATTTAGTTGATAGAAGATGATGATATATATAGTTAAATCTATTAAGGTGAGATGAATATAATGACTATTGTTACGAACTGAGTACCCTCCAATAATTACTTATGTACGTACCTATTATATTCTCTGCTTTAAATTGGCGCCCAGTCTACTATTCTACGATTTAGACTGAAAAAAAAAATAATCAAATCACGAATTTTCCACTAAAATATTAAAGAGGTGTAAAGAAAAATTAAACTTTATTTTTCTGTCAATTCCAATAAATCACATTTACCCTTCGACGTAAACCCATGACCTCTTCCCCTACAATATCCTTTAATAATACCCCACTTATTCCTGTCGAACAGATCCGTTACTTAGGACTACATCTCGACAAACGACTGACATGGAATCCTCATACAAGACTAA
>NW_027107549.1:679093-679427 GCF_000696795.3 Halyomorpha halys | reverse complement strand
CTAACAGTACAAGAGCCCAAGAGAGAAAAAAGGCAGTTATCTCACCCCAATTTTTGACTACTTTAATGAAAACTAGTTATAATTACTAGTTAAAACTGATGAGTCTGCCAAGTATAGGTAGGGGGAATAAAAACTGGCGGCTGTTTCAAAAATGTTAAAAAAAAAATTACCATTCGGAGCTCTATATCTTTAAAACTACCATCAATAATAAAAAACCTAATTTTTTAGGTATGGTTATCTTCGAATAATTTTGAATTTGACTAATTTTTGATTTGATTGAAATAATATTTCAAATATTCGAATACAAAAGTATTCGGATTGTTTAGTCGTATTT
>NW_027107549.1:675964-677323 GCF_000696795.3 Halyomorpha halys | reverse complement strand
TTGCTGATGATATGAAATAAACTATTGTATTTTAATAAGGAAGAAATTGTGTCATTCACTAAATCCATTTTAATTCCATAAGACTCTTCCAGTTAAAGGATTATTAAATTTATTAGCTTTTATTATGAAACAGGGCCCAGTAGATCAATATTGGCCATTTTGAAACACTTGCTCCATTTTAAAGTCACGTTCCAACAGAACTAAAATTACATAATTTGAATTGATATTTTTTTATTTTTGATCTTGTCCTTAATACTGATGAATGGATTGAAGGTGGGCGCTGGTGAGCCAGATGAGACCGGTGCACGCGCGCCAAGTGTTCCCCTGCCTCGACGAACCATCATTCAGGGCCAAGTTCAAGCTCTCCGTGTGGCACACCCGCGACTACCAAGTAGTCTCCAACATGCCTCCTCTAGTCACCGAAGTCATCGGGTAAGAGATCTTATCTAAGCTCAACGATCCTAAAGGAATTTCAGTATAATCTCAGTAATCTGAACTAATTGCTGCGAGGGTATTCGGATAACAGAAAGTATGAGGAAAGATGGTGTAAAAATATTCAGTAGTATGAATGTACATAATTATTTTTATTTGTTTAACTTTTTGTTTACATATTTTGAAGTCTTAAACAATCAATCTTTTTTAAAGAAGTCAGTTATTTTTCTTTTGCTGGAATTCTGCTGAAACTTCTTCACTGCTTCTTCTTTCAGACGTAAAAGAAAATCTTGCTGCTACGGAATATAATTTCCTGTTGCTCACTTCAGACAGTGATTAAAATGAGACATTGCTTTTCCATGCTTTATTGTCGTTGCTTCCTCAACTTCTCTTTCCACCTTCTTCTTATTCATTGGTAGAAAGAAACTCCTGAACAATTTGTACGATTTCCTCATCAGTTGTAAATGTGAACTCATTCTCCTCACGACCTTTGAAACATTAATCAACATCTTCATCATTCACTGAAGAATCAGGGTTTATACTTTTAATCAAGGCCGAAATTATACGCTGACTTCGTTATTACTATCTGTTGATACTTCATGGATATTCTCTTTCTCCATCAATGGATTTCATGAACCGGTGAACCCGTTTGCTTTGAACAGCCCTGATGAAGCCCTACAAAGTGGAGTGAAACGTCGGAAAATAAATAGTTGTAAACTACTTTTGTTTCTCCTTTGACCGCAACCCTCACCATCTTCCTATATATTTTATTTTCAGTTCATTGTTATGTATATTTCCAAATTTGTTGGCTTATTATTTCTTTTAATTTTTATGTTATCTCTTTTTGATTTTTTAGTTCTGATGAAGACCTAAGATTCAGGTCGAAACGTCGGCAGTAATAAATTATTTTTTTTTAATTTGCTGATC
>NW_027107549.1:673092-674799 GCF_000696795.3 Halyomorpha halys | reverse complement strand
AAAACCCTGAAGCATTATGCCACAATATAACTAAAATATACCACTATATAAACAATTGTTGAATATGACCACTGACAAATATCTTTACATGTACATAACAGAAAACCTAGGGCTGTTACCTATAATATTATTAGTAATATTCCGTGAACAACAACAAAAAAAAAAAAGTAAATATACAAGTTAAAGCAGAGAAAGAACAGCAGAAATATATGTACAAAAGTTTAATAATAAGAAGAAATATATGTACACAGAATGAAAAGTAAAAAAAAAAGAATTCTTATTAATTAATAAAACAATTAAAACTTATAGGTTGACTTAACCTTAACCTTAATAACTATATTTACATTATCATTCTCTTATCCAGGACATGTTGAAGAAACGTCACTGCACTATATCCCCACTTCTAGTGTTAATGACCGTCCATTGAAGTAGAACACCATAATTTTGAAAAACAAAACATATATGACAACATTTCTCACATGGTGATATTCCAGTTCTAACAGTACAGACCGAGGGCCTTTAAAGTATTAACACTTCACATTGAACAATCGTAACCTGTTCCAAAATCAAACTGTCACCTTCACCAAAAAACTAAACCCACTCGTCTAAAACATATCGCTCGTGTTTTGTTTTCCCATGACGACCGTAATAACTCTTGTCTCTACACAGATCTAGCCAGTGTTTTTGAAAGTTAAGCCAGTTGAGAACACAAGTAGAATGTTATTTATTAGTGCCAACGTTTCGTCCAGAATTTCAGGCCTTCATCAGGGCTAAGAACAGCACAAAAATAACAACCCTAATGATTAAATGAAATTACAGAAAAAAAAACATAATAAGATATCAGATAAGTAAGGAATATAGCATTGAAGAAAATGCATGGTGTAATATTATAAGAATATTTAAACTGTAAATATTGGGTTGTAAAATAGGTTCGTAGCGTTTTTTATTGGTAATTTCGATAAAAACTTCTGATTCTTGTAAATATTTTTTATCAATTATATATGGCCCGTTTTGATCTATTACATGATGCCTTCTTTCAGGTAATTTTTTAATTCTGTCCTCCCAGAACTTCTCAGATTGTTTCTCAATGTACTCCTGTATGTGCGTTTTGCAGTCCTCGAACGAATTAAAGTGTTTCCCGTTAAGAGAGTTTTGAAGGGACCGAAATAAGTGAAAATCTGTTTGGAACTTATTGTCCAATAAAACTGTGAAGACCCATATGTCACTTCGAGAAACATATATTTGAGACACTAGTATGAGATATGTTAAGCGTTTCTGCGATATCCCGTGTCGTAGAGTGAGGGTTGTCTGTGACCAATGCTTGAATTTGGTCATCAACAGTTGAAGGACGAACCGAGCGCTTTGCGTCTTCAAAGTCAAAATTTCCGGTTCTGAAACGAGCAAACCACTTACGAACGGTGCTTTCTCCTAAGGCAACATCGCCATGCACACAAATTTTGTTAACCGTCTGTGCAGCGGGTTTTCCTTTTCGAAAATAAAAAATCGTTATATAACGAAAATGATTTTTTTTCTCTTCCATTTTGAGCAAGCAAAATACCACTTAAAGATAAGGAATCTCTGTTGAAACTGATGCATAAAAGTAACTTAAATAATCCTTTTAGAACATGTAAACTTTATTGACCAAGTAAACATGATTTTATAAACACAGAGGATTTTTTTTTTTTAATATTTATTTATTGCTATTTA
>NW_027107549.1:659563-672007 GCF_000696795.3 Halyomorpha halys | reverse complement strand
AATCTACGAGCAGTTTCTTGTCGTTTCAGTCTTGTGTGTGGATTCCAAGTAAGTCTCTTGTCAAGATGGAGTCCTAAGTATCGAATCTACATCAAAATTTAAAAATTGTTTTGGAGGCTATTTTGCCCAGGTCATTAATTATAAGTTAAACACACCCTATTCATAAATATTCAAAACTTTTAATTTTCAATTTATCCACGCTATCACTACCATATTTTTAAATTTTGATGTGAGATGAGAATTTATATTGAATATTGTCCTTGAGGATGGCCGAAACGTTGGACTATTGATGAAATAAAAGTATTGAGACTATACAAGGATACAATTTTGATTTGTTTAGTAACCTTTCCTTCCAAAACTTCATGTTATTGTTTACTTCTAAGTTTTGATTACAGTAATTTATTACAACATGCCTAAAATAAAAGTAGAAGTGTAAAAGTTTGGCTACTGATTGTATTTTTTAAAAAGACCAGAACACAAGATATAAGAAAAAAAAAACACAAACTACGAATAAATAACCTAACACATCAAATAAAAAGGTGACAAGTTCAGCTGGTCTGTTGCGTGACGTCATTCTCCATTTTAACAGACCTAGTAACAGACTCTCAACCATGTTACATGTTATATCGTTTGACCATGCTAAAAGAAGGAAATATTTCTCCATTTAACACGTTTTAACTTGTTAAACTAAAGATCATGAATACCCCTAATATAGAAAAACTGAAAATGCTCGTGAGTAGGAGATAATTGCCATTTGAAATTTGATGCCTAAGACTTCTGTTACTAATGGTTTCTAAATCAGGTTTTCGTTACGAAAATATTTCTTTTGGGGGAGATTCGATCAGCAAAAGGTTGCGTAACTAACGATCTAGTTTTGTTTTGATTATTCCAACATTGCGTCAAAGGCAATCAACACAGATCGTATCGGACATATTGTCCCATATATGATATAGATGGCATGTGAAAGTGATATCCATTACGACTCTATAGATAATTGTAAGACCTCTAAGACGGTCTTTAGCGGATTCATTAACTACTTAGAGAAAGTATTCTCAATATTTGAAATTAGCGTTCATGGCGTAGTCGCAGGTTCCAATCCAGCCTAAGCGGTATGACTTTTATTTCGTGACTGGACCTTAGAATAAATATCGACTTTCCCACTTTGACTAGAATAGGTAGTTAACCTGTAGGATAACCCATCTTTCTCGGCCTGAGTTGGGGAACATAAAGACGTAAATTCTAAAATAAAAAAAAGAAATAAACTCCACTTCCTAACACAATACTATCTTCAATGTCGTTATAGCAATTCAGTAGATGAGGATACCTTAAAAAAATAATAATTGAAACTGAAAAAAAATTTATTCTGGGACAAATGACCCCTAAGAATAAATACATGGTTACACACCAGGTGATTGTTGATATGGAGGTTTGGTTATGTATTAAGTGAAGGATAAGGTGTTGTTTGAAGGAGAGGACGGATTAGGATTCGGAGATGCAGGAGAATTCCCGAAGAGGTTGCATGGATGGGGAAGGATTTGCTGAAGAAGCCGGTTCTATGGGAGGGCATATATAAATCAATCGGTTAGGATCTAGTCTTTGATGAACGGATCGACGAACGTAGAGTGAGGAGATCAAGGACTTAGGAATTTTTTTTTATTTTTAAAGACTTAGAATAAGAAAACACTATAGAGGTATGCCTTAGAAAGTTGGATAGAGCCACTTCAACTTAGTATTCCAACGGTAGAAATCAGAGCGTCTGGGATACACAAAGATAAATCTTAACTGGATTTAGTGAATGACACAATTTCTTCCTTATTAAACTATAATAGTTTATTTCATATCATACAGCAACGTTTCGGGAGATTTCCCCCATCTTCAGGCTGCTAAAAAACAAATTCAACAAAACCATAAACATGTGCTTATAACAACATTAATATATCATTTACACTCAAAGAACTATTTATAAATTATTTACTTGATAACAAAAACCTATATATGACATATAATTTTCTCCTATTTGTCTTACTTGCTAATATATTATAATATTAATGTCATTATTGAGTAAAAAACTTTCTAATAGTCATACATTGTAGGAGAATAATTACCTTTCTGAAGGTTATCTTCCAATGTGATAACAACCATATAGACTATAAAATAATTTTCTCCTACCTCCTTTATCACAAAGATGAACATTAAAAGCTAAAATATTAGACTATTAGAAAGTTTTTTACTCAATAATGACATTAATATTATAATATATTAGCAAGTAAGACAAATAGTAGAAAATTATATGTCATATATAGGTTTTTGTTATCAAGTAAATAATTTATAAATAGTTCTTTGAGTGTAAATGATATATTAATGTTGTTATAAGCACATGTTTATGGTTTTGTTGAATTTGTTTTTTAGCAGCCTGAAGATGGGGGAAATCTCCCGAAACGTTGCTGTATGATATGAAATAAACTATTATAGTTTAATAAGGAAGAAAGTGTGTCATTCACTAAATCCAGTTAATACCATAAGAATCTTCCAGTTAAAGGATTATTAAAGATAAATCTTTTGAAGAAATTCATAAGTCTCTTCTGTCTCAACTCTTGACCAGCAGATAGTCCTCCGTAGTCCAAGAAACCGTAGTCGAAGTGGGAGAAAACAAGAGAGGATACTTGAAGTTACGGGTGTTCTGTCTGAGGAATGGAATCAAGGAATGTGCGGGTGATGTGGGAAACATGATTATTCCAGGAAAGGTTTTGGTCCAAGGTGACTCCAAGGTTTTTTATTGTTGAGTAGGAGCAAATTTATTTGGTTGCTAAGAAAAAGTGAGGGAGGGAATAAAGGAGGCGCTTGGAACCAATGAGAATGGTCTTAATTATCCATCATTCAATTTTTTTTTTAAATTTATTTATTGATATTTACAACTGTACATAAATACATCAAGTAAATTTGAGGAAATCATAATGGTATGGTACAATCATGTAGAGGAACTACCCAATGGTAGCACTCTAAAAACATTTTTACAATATAAGGTCTCGAGGCCATCTTCTTTTCAGACGCGTCGGAGGATTGTCCGGAATAAAAGAGGAAGATTAGAAATTAATGGGTTTGAGTGTTTAGAGTTCGTAATGGAAGGATTGATTCGGGCTTGATCGGTTACAAATGGAACAATAAGGTCTTTGTGGATGATTTTATTTGTGACAAAGTAGGGAGCATTTAGGATTTTACGAAGGATTTTGGATTTTAAGGATTGGATACGAGAGGAATTCGAAGGTTTAGTGGAGCCCCAGAGCTCAACGCCGTATGTCCAGATTGCTTTATTACAGTCATGTAGATCAGTCTTTTGTAATGAGTTGGAAGTTTAGACCGTTTGTCTAGTAAGAGCTGAAATAGTCGAAATCGACGTACATAAATACGTCTTTTCAGTATTGTGTGAGGATTCCAGGTTAGTGGTTTGTCCAGATGTAGTCCAAGGTAGCGGATCTATTCAACAGGGGTAAGGGCAACATTATTGAAGTATACTGTAGGGCAGTCAGTAGGTTTATGACGTAGGGTTAAGGTAATTTGATGTGATTTATTGGAATTCAATTATTATTCATTCAATCTTAAATCGTTGTTCAACGCCATATATTAATGCTATCTATTTCTTATTTTAACTTTTGTAAACAAGAGACTTACTTGGAATCCACACACAAGACTGAAACGAAAAGAAACTGCTCGTAGATTCCGATTGCTACAACACTTACTTGACAAACGCTCTAAACTTCCCATTCACTACAAAATATTAGTATACACTACAATAATCAGACTAATTCGGACATATGGAATTGAGCTCTGGGGCTCCACCAAACCATCAAATTCTTCCCGCATCCAATCGTTCCTCCAATCCAAAATCCTACGTAAAATCCTTGATGCTCCTTATTACGTCACGAATAAACTCATTCATAAAGACCTTAACATCCCATTCGTTGCAGATTTGGCCCAAAACAGATATGCGTCTTTTTATTCCAAACTCCTTAACCATCCTAACCCATTAATTCTTAATCTTTCATCCTTAACAATCCCTGATAATCCTCCGAGGCGTCTGAAAAGAAGATGGCCACGGGACCTTCTAGTTTAAATTAATGTTTGAAGTACCACCAATGGGTGGTTCCTTCCCAAGATTTTCAAGTGTATATGAAACATACTACATATTTACTTGTTGTATTATTTTGTACAGTTGTAAATTACAATAAATAAATAATAATAAAAAAAAAAAAAAAAACTTTTGTATGGCTTCAAACATATTGGAGGGATGGAAGGATGAGTAAATTTGGATATCGTGTGCATATAAGTGATATTATGAGTGGTGAATGTAATCAGGGTGATCGTTAATGTAAATGAAGAAGGGGTTTGATGAAAGTAAGGTTATTGCTGTAAAGTTTTGTATACGAAGATATAATAATTAGATGGTTAACTTGAGGTGGAGCCCCATTGGAGAATGGACGAGCAGATGGCTGTGGACTTGGCCTTCTCCGGACTGGCAGGAGACTCACCGCAAGCAGATCCACTCACTACTCGAGTGCTCACCCCTCAGCAAGTGTCTGCCAAGTTCTCCGGTCTCACCTATACCAAAGGTATTCTTATAAACACAAATATATATTTTCATAATATGAATGTTTAAGTACATTCACTTATCGATAGCCAAATAACTCGATTTTTTCTTAATTTTTAATTTTTCAATATAAGAATTTTTAGGAAATTATTGTTTAATAGTTTTAGTTAAAAAAAAAAAAATAACCTCTTTGTAATTACATAGAGGTTTTTTTTTTTTTATATTAATGGTTCATTAGTACGAATGGTTATGTAGTACTGTTTGTATGAATTTTCATTATCTACAACCTACATCGTTGATATGTATTTGTTTTTATTAAATTATAAAATGTTTTAAACAAAGAAGGCGTTTAAAAGTAATATTTTTTTATTCTTAATTTAAAACAATTTCGATTGGAGAAGTTTGTCGGGGGGTGCGGTCAGCAAAGAACAACATAAATAAACAAAACCATATTTATTTATTTTATGCCGACGTTTCGACCTGAGTTTCAGGTCTTCATCAGGGGTTGTGGTGTAGAAGGTAGGCTTGCAACTGATGGGCTCAGTTGCGAGCCTACCTTCTACAGGTACAAGCGCCTATGCTGCATCCACACGTTTGAGTTAAGTTAGTATTGTTTTAGAACTGCCAACGAATAAATATTTGTGTGCTTTGTGTTTTAATTAATAAAACGAATATCCCCAATTTTTGGCATCTATCACTAACTCTTCTTTAAGGTTATATATTTTAAAATTCTATCGATTCGGTATAAACACATACATTCTTTTTAATTAACTTTAGCAATTAATTGTTTTATTTAACAAAGCACAAATATATATTTTAAAAGGCATTATATGTCTAGGTAATTAAACTAATAAGTTTCTGTTAAAAATTAAAGAGAAAAAATGGAACTTATAGGTTATGTAGCAGTACTAAGTACTAGTTTATAGGTTATGAATTATTTTCATCTACAACTTACATAGCTGATATTTATATTTCCTTGTCATTTCTCTTATTTTGATTGTGTTTATTTTTATAATGGAAATCGAATACAATTGCAACAAAAAGAACATACAAGTGTGTGAATACCGTGGTTTGTTGTTTCTATTGTTTATCAATTGTCAAATGGCAAAGGTGCAAAGCCAATATAACTGACTAGATATTTTTTTTATTATTTATGACACTGTACAGTTTCACAATATTCCAGCTCAATATCAAATCGTTTTTAAGTTTTAACATTCAAGAAAATATGGTTTCGATAACTTTAAGTAAAATACTATACACATCTTTGCATTTTACTAAATACTGCACACAGATAGGTCTTTTTAAAAATGTTTTAAAATTGTAAACAAGAATGCGGATTTATATTGAAGGTTATTATTGACTAGGAAGACGAAAATTTGTTATTAATTATACGCCCATTGAATAAGGAAACTGTATAGGCTCAGTAATAATTAAAGTTATTAACAAATGAGTCCACTTCTATACTTCCTTCGAAATTTATACTGGATCTATATGTTTGGCACTTGCCGCAAACCCAAGACCTGTACAAGTGCTTGGTAAAGAAAGGAAGCATTTGCATACCAACATTTGTTGCATCCTCTGTTTACCAAGAATTTGTACAGGTCTTGGATTTGCGGCAAGTGCCAAACATGAATAATATGCATAAGGAATTTGAAGATTTTTCATTTCATTTCTGAGACAACCCTCACCGAGACCAAAGAAACAAAAAAAAAAACCAAATCATCTTAAGCTCTATTAACTTATTTTTCTTCATTGAATAAAAAATTAAAGATGTAAATTTAAACAAGTTAAGAGTAAAGATCGTTTCGGGTTTAATTTAAATATAAATATCAGATCAGCAGAATATCTCTTATTTAAATTGCAAATTAGAGAGACTGGACATGTTTCTTCACTTGTGGCATTCACAATGACCTGATAATTTTATCGAAAAAGCCGATCGCTTAAGACTAATTCAGAAATCGATAAAATATCTCGATAGGCTCTGAGTTAGCGAAAGCAACAACTTAACTGTAATGTGTTAATGAATGAGTACTATAGTGCTATTATAATATTGTCTAATATATAAAGTATTTATGATTGGAGAAGTTTGTCGGGGGGGTGTGGTCAGCAAAGAACAACATAAATAAATAAATATGGTTTTGTTTATTTATGTTGTTCTTTGCGACCGCAACCCCCGACAAACTTCTCCAATCATAAATCTACGGTCAACTATGTCTAATATATAAAGTATTTATGATTGGAGAA
Organism: Halyomorpha halys; assembly: GCF_000696795.3. Taxonomy (NCBI): domain Eukaryota; kingdom Metazoa; phylum Arthropoda; class Insecta; order Hemiptera; family Pentatomidae; genus Halyomorpha; species Halyomorpha halys. Next base: position 665,178 of record NW_027107549.1, on the reverse strand, counting down.
GTTTGTCGGGGGGGTGTGGTCAGCAAAGAACAACATAAATAAATAAATATGGTTTTGTTTATTTATGTTGTTCTTTGCTGACCGCAACCCCCGACAAACTTCTCCAATCATAAATCTACGGTCAACTATCTACACCTCATTATAAAGTATTTATTTTTATAAGTATCCTACAGTTCATCCGAGTGTGATGGGGCTTTTATCTAAATGTTCAGGATTTTCCTGGGAAGGTTATATGCTATTCCGATTTTTTTGGTAAACAAAAAGTTATTAACTAAATATATAGATATATAAATAATAGAGCATTATAGCCAGTAGGTTGGTCGATGTACGACATGTCACAATTTCACAAGAGAAGATCATAACACGAAAAAAAAGGCAATTTAACTCGGCTGGATCCGTCCCATTAAAACCCTCAGGGAGTGAAGTTCCTATATCACTTTTGAAATATTAACTTTAAATAGGAAGAGGAGACTTCAAGATAGTTAAATTGAGCAATATTTAAGAAACGCCTGAAATTGGATAACAGGGTGAAACCCGCCAACCCCGCCCTTCGTGGTATCCTTACTTGTCTGACTTTTCAAGCAGAGAATTATAGCGAATAGGTTGGCAATCCAACCCGGCTAGACCCACCCTACAAAAAGTAGAATTCAAGATATTTAAAAAGCGCCTGAAATTGTACAACGGCGTGGAGCCCTTTTTGGTTGCATGGTCGGTAATGATTTCATATAAATTTCGGTCGCCTGTTGTCAGATAAGAGACATTACATAATATACTTGTACTAAAACGTCTCCATTGAAGAGTAACTGTGGTGATTACATCAATAGCAGAGAGAAACCGTTTAGTGAAAAAGAAAGTTGAAATCGATACCGGAGGTTTCGGTGTCGTTTAGAAAAGACATGAACAGAAGAGGTCGTTCTAAACCTGTCTGGAACAAGACCCTTGTAGCAGTGTCCATTAACCACAATCCGCTATAATTTATATAATGGCTTGTTCCCTTATTCACTCACAGCTAATGGTTTCGTTTTTGCAAATATATATATTTTTAAAACTACCGAAATTAAACAGCCTTTTTTTATATATATAAACACCTTTCATGCCGTTATCAATATCAGGCGCTTTTTAAATATTGCTCGATTGAACTATCTTAAAGTCGCCTCTTCCCGTTTTAAGCTAATATTTCAAAAGTGATATAGGACGATCGCTCCCCGGGGGTCTTAGCGGGGTGGGTACGGCGGGGAAGGATTGCCTTTTTTGTGTTAAGATCTCCTCCTGTGAGACTGTGACATGTGACGTGGTAGCCTTACTTATCTGAGTTTTCAAACAGACCATTATAGCGAGTAGGTTGGTCAATGTACGATACGTCATAATCTCACAAGAGATAACATTGCCTTTTTTTGTGTTATGATCTCCTCTTGTGAGATTATGACGTGTCGTACATCGACCAACCTACTCGCTATAATTGTCTAGGTCTTCAACAGGGGTTGTGGCGTAGAAGGCAGAAACTCAGGTCGAAACGTCGGCATAAAATAAATAAATATGGTTTTGTTTATTTATGTTTGCTGACCGCACCCCCCGACAAACTTCTCCAATCATTAACTAGCTTTAATTTGAGTGATAATAGACATCTGTACGTCGAATGGTTCCTGAGATATAGATTTCTCAAAATAAATTAATTTACTACTTATTTTATTTATTTAAACTATAATATGTACATTAAAGGCCATGAAAATACATTTCCTCTCCAACTAGGAAATGAGAAAAAGAAAGTCGTACTGGAATATTTAAATATCCTGATCGGGGGAGAAATCGAATACTTGTAATTTCAAACAGAAAAAAGGAAAACTTGCAGTTTGTTGAATGAAAGCTTAGACTGGATCTACACGTGCCGCAAATTCAAAACTTGTACTAATACTTATCTTATGTCACAATTTCATTAATTTTTAAACTTTTAATTTTAGATCAACTTAACACAATCAACTATCGCATAAACATAATAACGTTATATTGCAAGCAGCATAGAGGTATAAGCTTTCATCGCATAAGAGGTCAATAGTCAAACATTTCAACTGCGGAAGTACATCTGTTCACACGATGTCAGATGTTTCGTTCAAAGTGAACGGAAAGGTTACGCCACCTATGACTTTTTTAACTTCCGAAGCAGAAGCAGGAAGAATTCAAATAGTACAAGAGCCCGAGAGGAGAAAAAAGTCAGTTATTTAACCCCAATTTTTGATTACTTTAATAAAACCATGTATAATTACTAGTCAAAATTTATGAGTCTGCCAAGTATAGGTAGGGGGAATAAAAAATGGCGGATGTTTCAAAACCTTAAAAAAAAAATTTCATTCGGAGCTCTATATCTTTAAAACTATCAACAACAATAGACAATTTAAGAGAGCATCATTTAAAGTAGAGTAAATTTGCTAAAGAGTAAGCCCTATTAGAGCTAATACGAGAAATATCAGTAGTTAGTTAATTTATTCTGAGAAATCTATATCTCAGGAATTATGTGACGTATAGATGTCTATTAGCACTCAAATTAAAGATAGTTTAATGAGCTATAAAGACGTTTATGACGTTTATCTTCGTAGGAGAAGTAGTTTTCATGAAATTTGCTAAAATAAATTAATTTATACTTCTTCGGACAAATTTTCATTTGCCAAATTTATATTCATATGTGAATATCATAAAAACTATTACCCCTACGAAGATAAGTGTCATAAATAACTTTATAGTAAGTTAAATTTCCTTTATTTTGAGTGCTGGCAGACATATGTGGGTCTTATGGATCTAGTGATATATTTTGTTTTCAAAAATCTAACATTTTATACGAACAACTAGAAATTAACATTTTGTGAGTTTGTCAAATATAAAAACTATAACTCCTACAAAGATGAACATTATTAACTATTTTATAGTAAATTTAACTAGCTATAGCTATTAGCACTCAATCAAAGCTGGTTTTAATGTACTATAAAGTAGTTTATAAAGTTTATCTTCGTAGGAGTAGTAGTTTTCATGATTTTCGACAAAATAAATTCAAAACATGTTAATTTCTAGCTGTTCGAACAAAAATTTAGATTTATGAAAAAATATATCACAAACAATAACCGATCTAGCCAGAAGCCGATATCAATCCTTCGTTATAAACTCTCTAACCACCCAAACCAACTAGATTCTAACCTTGCTTCCTCTTCCATTCCTGAAAAATGTACAATCAATTGGAATGATAGTTGATATTATTAAAAAAAATAGAGGATTAATATAATATAATATGTAAATATTTTTTTTTTTTTTTATTATTTATTTATTGTAATTTACAACTGTACAAAATAATACAATAAGTAAATATGTTGTATGTTTCATATACACTTGAAAATCTTGGGAAGGAACCACCCATTGGTGGTACTTCAAACATTAATTTAAACTAGAAGGTCCCGTGGCCATCTTCTTTTCAGACGCCTCGGAGGATTATCAGGGATTGTTAAGGATGAAAGATTAAGAATTAATGGGTTAGGATGGTTAAGGAGTTTGGAATGAAAAGACGCATATCTGTTTTGGGTCAAATCTGCAACGAATGGGATGTTAAGGTCTTTGTGAATGAGTTTATTTGTGACGTAATAAGGAGCATCAAGGATTTTGGATTGTAACGATTGGATGCGGGAAGAATTTGATGGTTTGGTGGGGCCCCAGAGCTCAATTCCATATGTCCAAATTGGTCTGATTATTGTAGTGTATACTAATTTTTTGTAATGAATGGGAAGTTTAGAGCGTTTGTCAAGTAAGTATTGTAGCAATCGGAATCTACGAGCAGTTTCTTGTCGTTTCAGTCTTGTGTGTGGATTCCAAGTAAGTCTCTTGTCAAGATGGAGTCCTAAGTATCGAATCTGCTCAACAGGTGTTAGTGGTGTATCTAGAAAGGATACAGTAGGATAGGAGGGCAGAGGTTTACGACGGAGAGTAAAGGTGATCTAGTGGGATTTGTCAGGATTCATTTTGATTCTTAAGTTTTTACACCATTCTTCAATAGATGTTATGTGTGCCTGTAGTGTTTGTGATGCATTAGTTAGGTCGTTCTTTACAGAAAGTATACATGTGTCGTCAGCGTATGTAAATATAAACAACAAAAGTACACTAATCCTACTCTGAATTTCTGTAATAATAAAAATGGACATGTCATATAAAATGAACCATTATATGTGAATCCAAAATTAAAACGGAAACGCATTTCTTGCGGCCATTAAACGCTTACTAACCAGCTAATTAGTTTGATAAAATAATATTTTACGAATTTTTAGGTCATGTAAGCTATTTTAATGTACTATAAAGTAGTTTATGACATTTATCTTCGAAGAAGTAGTAGTTTTTACGATATTTGCTAATATAAATTGATTTATAGTTGTTCGGACAAAATGTCATGTGTAAAATTTATATTCATATGCGAACATCATGAAAAAACTACTATCTCTACGAAGAGACTACTGTATAGTTAATCTTTATTTTGTGTGCTGGCAGACATATGTACGTCTTATGGTTTCAGTAACATTTTGTGAATTTATTTTGTCGAATATCATAAAAATTACTACTTCTAAGAAGATAAACTTCATAAACTACTTTATAGTATGTTCAACTAGCTTTAATTTGAGTGCTAATAGACATCTGTAGTCTAATAATTCCTGAGGTGTAGATTTCCTGAAATTAATGAAAAAACTACTGATTTTTCGTTATAAAATGTTACATTTAAAAAGATCTCGAGAACTTCTGAATGTAAATAACCCTTTTAGGGCTTATATTTTGGATTAACTCTACTTTAAATTGCTTTCTCTTAGGTTTTATATTCTTGTTGGTAGTTTTGGAAATATATAAAACTCTGAATAAAAAATTAATTTTTTTTTAACGTTTTTAAACAGCCGCCATTTTTTATTCCCTTTACCTATACTTGGCAGACTCATCAGTTTTGACTATTAATTATACATAGTTTTCATTAAAGTAATAAAAAATTGGGGTGAATAACTGAATGACTAACTGACTTCCACTGGGCTCTACAGATATATATGTCTTTAACCAAGTAGGGACACTGGAAGACTTTAGAATTAAGGACCAATCCAGATTTATTTCTGGTCACTAGATTTAAAAAAGATACTCATTATAATAATTATTTATTTTATATTTTAATGGTGATAAATAAAAAATATATATTTCAAAAATTGACTAGAGTTTCTTGATTTTTATTGTGAATTACATTTTCATAGTATTTTTTTTAAGTACATCAGATTCTGTCGACATCAGTTCTTTTTTTGTTGCTTTAATTTATCGATCTAATCCCACCAGATCAGCTTTACTCCCTGTCGTAAACCTCTACTCTTCTGCTCTACTGTATTCGTTTTAAATATCCCATTAAAGCCCGTTGAACAGATTCGATACTTAGGACTCCATCTTGACAAGAGACTTACTTGGAATCCACATACAAGACTGAAACGACAAGAAACTGCTCGTAGATTCCGATTGCTACAACACCTTGACAAACGCTCTAAACTTCCCATTCACTACAAAATATTAGTATACACTACAATAATCAGACCAATTTGGACATGTGGAATTGAGCTCTGGGGCTT
>NW_027107549.1:654561-658983 GCF_000696795.3 Halyomorpha halys | reverse complement strand
AAAATGCACTTTACAGATCCGAAATCGGACCATCCGTTCAAGAGTAAATAGAAAAGTAAATTCTGGTACGTCCCAGGAAGGGTACATTTAGCCTTAATCTTAGATCCTTAACAATTCCTGATCGTCCACCGAGGAATTTGAAAAGATGTTTACGGGATCTTCTAATTTAAATTTATGATTGAAGTACCACCATTGGGTGCTTCCTTCCCAAGATTATAGTGTGTTCTGAAATATTTATTACATTTACTTATGGTAATAAAATTTATCCACAGCACCATCGTTTCAGCACACACAGTACATACTAGGGATGCGACATCGATGTCGATATTTTGAAAACATCGATGTTTTTAAGCCGATGTTTTCTAAACATCGTTGTTTTGTCCCAATTTTTCATTTTTTTTTTTCCAAAAGTAACTAAATGAAAACCAAAAAATTACAGTATAAATAGATTCCTATCAACAATGTGGTCGAATAATAAAGTACCTCCAACCTTCACGCTAAGTCGTTAGATAGAGATAAATTACGACTAGAAAAACAACGATGTTTTAGAATATCTTTGCTCAATATTAAAATACCATTGCATACAAATCTTTGCCAAAAATACATCGATGTTTTTGAACAATCATTTCAGTAACTCAAGGTCTGTTCCAACTACGACGTATAGTCCGGCCAGTCGGAAGTGGTTTTTGCAAAAAAGAATGCAACATTGATAAAAAAACATCGATGTTTTATAATATCAATGTTCAATATCAAAATAATGTTGCTTAGAATACATTACCCAGAATACATCGATGTTTTTGAACAACTATTACAGAAACATAAGGTCTGTTCCAACGATCCCGTATTCTAGGGCCTGTCAGAAGTGGTTTTTGAAACAAAGAATCCTATATCAACTACAAAAAACATCGATGTTTTAAAATATCGTTACTTACAATACATTACTTAAAATATATCGATGTTTTTGAACAACTATTTAAGAAACGTAAGGTCTGTTCCAACGATCCTGCGACCTACGGCCTGTAAGAAGTGCTTTTTGAAACAAAGAATCCGACGACGACTAAAAAAACATCGATGTATTCTAAATAAAATGTTTTTTTTATCGATGTCGCATCCCTAGTACATACCTGCAACACCCCTTGAAGTACCCATGGGTAGAAAAAGGAAGGAAACTTCAACTAGCATCTTTTGTACTATTTATTATTTATTTTTTCAATTTGGAGGGTACGAAAAAAAAAAAAATGTATCCATCACAGAAGTTTGGGGCATTATGAATCACGATAGTGTAAAAATGATAATGTTTGTATTAAAAAGACAATTTTGTAAATTAAAAAGAAGTTTTGGATATGTTACTTAAGTTATCCTTATTTATATAATTCCATGAGCCAACAAAAAAATAATTTAAAACATTAACTACCCAACATGACCAAACCTGAAGTGGGCGACCTTGTAAAAAACAACTGCGTGTTATTTCTTAGTTTAAACTTCAAATTTATATAGTTGCTAGCTTCATATTTATTCTGGAATGAGCTCAGTTGGTTAAGATCAATGCTAGTTTGATATTATTTTTTTTTTATCTTTATTGAAATTCACAACTGTATATTATACATTCAATAAATTTTATCTCAGTTATAATGGAATGATACAGGTGTGTAGAGAAACTACCCATTGATAGCACTCTTATGACATTTTTACACTGGCAGATCTCGTGGCTATCTTCTTTTCAGGGGCTTGTTCTTTCAGAGGATTGTCAGGAATGAGTAGATAGCAAGGTTAGAAACTAGTTGGTTTGGGTGGTTAGGAAGTTTATAATGGAAGGAATGATATCTAGTTCGGGCTAGATCGGTTACATATGGAACATTAAGGTCATTATGGATGATTTCATTTGTGACAAAGTAAGGAGCATTAAGGATTTAGGATTGGATACGAGAGGAATTCGAAGCTGTGGAACCCCAAAGCTCAACTCCGTATATCCAGATAGGCCTTATTATAGTCATGTAGATCAGTCTTTTGTAATGAATTGGATGCTTGGACCGTTTGTCTAGTAAGTGCAAATAGTTATTTAGAGTTATCACGGAGAGAAACGATAAAACCGCCGTGGTATTTCCCAGTTGTGATTACAAGATACGTTTGACTTCCTATTGCAATATTGTATAATTATTATGTAAAATAGTATGTTAGCAGTATAATACCCACCATTTTTAGAATAATTAATTTAATTATAGTTTAAAAAACTTTCAAATTCCTGTTAAACATAATTTATTTAATTGGCTCCAATTTCTGCCATCGTTTGTAAAAATACCTAGCATTATCATCTTTGATATGATTTTTTTTTGTAATTTTAGTATTTTAAATTTTACAATAGTTAATCTCTTATGTCTTTTAATTTCGACCAGACTTTGAATTTTTATACATTTCTTTCTATATAAAATCTCCCTAGTGAGCCTTAATATGTCTAATTATTGATAAAGGAACAAAAAAGATAAAAATATGGGGAAAAAATTAATGCATAATTATAAAATAAGAGAAAAAAAAATGTCTTATGATATGTTGTTATAATAGGAAAAAAATTAGTTTTTTTATTTATATAAGGCAATCCACAGGGAAGGTGATGTTTACCTAGTTATTTACAGGTGACAACCTATTCTAACCCTGGTGTGGAGTAATTTTTTCATTTTGTGTGACCGCCACTTAATGAAAGCGCAGGATTCCAATGATCTCAGAACGATAGACCTAGGCCTTACCATCTGAGCTACAGACGGCCCAAAAAAATACTTTTCAACTATCTTATATGAGTATTTTTTTTTTAATAACTATGTTAATCATAACTTTTTTTTTTTTTTTAATTTTAGCCACTTTTTAAATATTACTCGATTTAATTATATGAAGTTTCTTCCTCTTATTTTAAGTAAATATTTCAAAAGTGATAGAGGACCGCTGCTAAATTCATGAACTAATGCTGGTCGATGTACGACACTTGACAAGCGCCTTAGAGTTTTTGAAAATAATATTATATAGTATTACGTAAAATATTTGGACCGAAAAAGGATGACTAAACCAGAGAATTTAGAAGGCTGTACAACGATGGTGTTCAGCGGTGGTATTTTAGAACGATATTGGGGGGGTCAGATTTTCATTTCGTGGGACCCCCCAAAAGTCGAACGCCCACGCCGGATTCGAAACGACGCTGCTGCAGTTCCCAGGCTGCAAAGACCTATGTCCCTAAGGTACGGACGGCCCTTTGATTAAGGGATTTTTATTCTCCCTTTTCTGACAATGCTGCCATACCGGGAAAAGATTATTTAAGGACTAAGGGAACTGCACTATGTAAATATAATTGAGGTTGTAGGATTGCGGCGAATAAGATGGACGTTTAAGGTTTTAGGGCTCAGTAAAAAACAGGATCTTTTCTTCCTGACCTAAAAAGTTAATAAACAATGAAACCAAGGGTAAACATCCGAGTAACTACCCGAGACGTAAGTGGTAGAATAGTGTCATATATTATTATTATTATTTTTATTGGCCTGGTGGGCCTTACATGGTTAATGTAAGACGTATTGATAGTCTCATACAAAGGACGCCCTGAATTATATAAAATATCAAAAATATAACAAAAAATTAACATAAAATGAATAGATTAAATAATAATTCTTAATAAAAGATAAAAGAAACGTTAATAACAAAAAAAATGATATTTATGGATTTAATAAAATAAATAATTGACTTTTAATGGAAAAAAAAATGAAAGTGAATTTATGAGAAAGATGAAGAGAAAAAAGAAAAGAAATTAAGATAAAACAAAATTTTAGAGTGACATTAACAGAACTGATATAGAATTTATAACAGAATGTCCTGCAGCAGTCTGGGCTTCAGTCTTCGAGCTGTGGTTTGGTTTCCCAAGTTATTAATATCGGTTTATCCCATTATTGTCTCTATTTGTAAATCCCGATGCAATTGGATGTTTCTTACAAACCAAGGAGCATCCACATTAGAGATATAGAAAACGCATCCAGTCTTTAGGTAGGTTGAGCTTTTATTTTCTATTGATAAGAGGTCCTCTGAGGACCTGTACAGGGCTTAAAGGGGGAATGAAAAAAAAAATCCTGTGAAGTACCTTTAATTTTGTTTAATTAAAAAAACAATCATTGTTACAATTAATAAACGATGAATAAACACAAATTATTAAAGAATTTTATGAATAACAGAAATAAATAAAAATAGACTCGAACGGAAAATACCGAGACTGCCCGATCTTTCCCGATTGCATGACGGCTTCGTTTCTTTTTTTAAAATGTTGTATTTTTTAAAATTTAAAATTCGTATTTGTTGTCTTCCCCTCGAGACACCCTAAAATACGATGTTTTATAGTAACAGAAAAATAATGTTTCGTTGATAATTTTACCTTTCCTAGTCTTTATATATATA
>NW_027107549.1:648415-654511 GCF_000696795.3 Halyomorpha halys | reverse complement strand
TTTTTTTTCAAAAATTGCGCTAACAATAGCTCACTGCTCTACATAAAACTTGGAGGCGTAAGCAGAATTAGGAAAATATGAAACTAACAGCTAAAATTGCCATGGATACGATATTTAGTTATCAATGGTTCATTCATGAATAAGGGTCGTTTCCATGGCAACTTTAGCTATAGCTAATGTTTCCTCAATTCTGGACGTAAGTAGCTTAGTAAGTGAATGTTATCTGATGTGCGCACTGCAACAGATTTTTATTTTATATAATATTCACAATATTTATTTTATATTATATAATACTCACTTGTAAATTTCTCTAGAATAAAAAAAAAAAATTCTAATATTGTCATTAATTTTTTAAGGTCCTGGATTGCTTCGTATGGTCCAACATGCGATGACTTTGCCCAATTTCTTCAGTGGAGTCAAATCTTACGTTGAAACTTAGTAAGTTGAAAAAAAAAAATGTTTAAACTTTCAATTGTATCGTTGAACTATTGACTATTTCCACTTTCCTTAGCTGGGAAAAGAGCGTTACACCAGCTCACCTTTGGCAGACCCTGGAACAGGAAGTAACTTTTCCAGACAAACTGGAGACACTGATGTACCAATGGACGGATCAACCAGGATATCCCTTGGTCACGGTATCTCTTGAAAGAGGAGGTGTTGTCTTGAGTCAGGTAGTGTATAGTAAAATATTTTTAGTGTATAATAAATAAATTAACGCCACCTCAAATTGGCTGTCATTTTGTAGCAAAGCTTTAAAAGAAAAAAACATTTATTTGGCTAAGCTAACAATTGAAAATATAAATTAAAATCAAAATAAAACCTCCACAAATAAAATAAAAAACAAATTAAAATAAAAGTGTCTTTCAAGACAAAATAAAATGAAATGAAAGAATAAACAAAATTTATAAAATTAATAAATATAAAATACATGCGGTCAAATAAAACACAAATAAGTTGAAGTAACTTATTTAATCGTGCTAACGTTTCGGCCAGAAAGTAATTGGCAATTGGCGGTAAGATTTCAAGCTAACAGCCCTGATGAAGGCTAGAAACTCTGGCCGAAACGTTGGCACGATTAAATAAATTACTTCAACTTATTTGTGTTATATTTTGACCGCATCCCCCAACCATCTTCTTCTCCTGGTATAAGTCACCCAGGGTCAACTATCTCTCATAATTATAAAATAAATTACTGGACTTTATTTCACTTCTTAAAAAATATTTTATCACCCTTTAATGTGGCAATTAGTCTCAGATGTTTGAATATAGTACTAATATTGAAACACAATGCGAATCAGTTGTGGTCATTATATCTATATTCATTAAATAAAGCAATAGTAAATATGATAATGTTAAAAATATAAATAATATAGCATTGCAGAGTCAGCTAGTATTGTATATTTTAAAATTTTATCGATTTTGTGTAAACATATTTTTTTTAATTAAATTTTTTTTACTTGGAAAAACATAAAAACGAATTTTCTGTAACTCCTGAAACACCCGTCCAAGAATGTATTAGATCAAACCTAATACAAAGTCAGAGTAAACTGACCATTTCAAATTTAAACGCAAAATTGATCACCAATTCAAATCAACAAACAAAATACTGTACATTTCGACCAATATGTCTTCAGGAATAAAATTGTTTCAGTAATATATTCTAGTACATACTATTCAAGCATACAAAGTAAAAGAGGTTACAAAAGGGTTTCAAGATGGTTGTGATCATATAGACTAGTAAAGGTTATCCCAAGCCAGTATAAATTAAAATCTTAAAATTTCATCTTACTAATATTATTTATTGATAAAAATTTATACTATACAATTTAATATGCCTAATTTATTTTTAATTATTGGCATACACTATTTCAAAAATTTGTTTAAATCGATCAACTCTAAAAATTTAGCTTATACATAATACTTACCTACATTCATACCATTTATATCAGTTTGCAAATTACATGTATTATTAAAATTAATGGTATTATAAATTCATTATAATATTTTAAGTTGGTAATTATTATGTTTTATATCTGCTTTTATAGTTTTAGGTTTTTCAAAGTAAAAATTATGTTTGAATTAGTATTATGGGTAGATAAATCAGTTGAAATATTATATTTTTTGTTTTGAGAGTTACAATTACACTGATTTTTAAAAAATAAATAGTATAAACGTTTATAAAGTTAATATTTCCTCGGATTTATACTTTCTTCATTCCAAATCTAATGATTTTTATTTAAGTTCCGATACTTCTAATTGTAATTATCAAAAGAAAAACCAGAAACTAGTATTTTAGATAATATAAAAAATGTGTGATGCGCACACCGCTGCTGATTTTTTTTATTTTTTATGTTTTTTCGGTTTTATACTTTCTTCATTCCAAATGTAATGATTTTTATTTAAGTTCCGATAGTTCTAATTGTAATTTTCAAAAGATAAACCAGAAACTACAGTATTTATGATAATATAAAAAATGTGTGATGCGCACACCGCAGCTGATTTTCTTATTTTTTATTTTTTCTTGGTTCTATACTTTCTTCATTCTAAATCTAATGATTTTTATTTAATCTCCGATACTTTTAATTGTAATTTTCAAAACAAAATCCAGAAACTATAGTGTTTATGATAATATAAGTAATGTGTGATGCGCACACCGCAGCTGAGTTTCTTATTTTTTATGTTTTCTCGGTTTTATACTTTCTTCATTTCAAATCTAATGATTTTTATTTAATCTTCGATAGTTCTAATTGTAATTTTCAAAAGAAAAACCAGAAACTACAGTATTAATGATAATATAAAAAATATGTGATGCGCACACCGCTGTTGATTTTTTATGTTTTTTCGGTTTTATACTTTCTTCATTCCAAATGTAATGATTTTTATTTAAGTTCCGATAGTTCTAATTGTAATTTTCAAAAGAAAAACCAGAAACTACAGTATTTATGATAATATAAAAAAAGTGTGATGCGCACACCGCAGCTGATTTTCTTGTTCTTAATGTTTTCTCGGTTTTATAATTTCTTCATTCAAAATCTAATGATTTTTATTTAATCTCCGATAGTTCTAATTGTAATTTTCAAAAGAAAAACCAGAAACTACAGTATTTATAATAATATAAAAAATGTGTGATGCGCACACCGCAGCAAATGTTTTTATTGTTAATGTTTTCTCGGTTTTATACTTTCTTCAAACCAAATCTAATGATTTTTGTTTATTCTGCGATACTTATAATTGTAATTTTCAAGAGAAAACCAGAAACTACAGTATTTATGATAATATTAAAAATGTGTGATGCGCACACCGCAGCAAATGTTTTTATTGTTAATGTTTTCTCGGTTTTATCCTTCTTCATTCCAAATCTAATGATTTTTATGTAATCTACGATAGTTCTAATTGTAATTTTCAAAAGAAGAACCAGAAACTACAGTATTTATGATAATATTAAAAATGTGTGATGCGCACACCGCAGCAAATGTTTTTATTGTTAATGTTTTCTCGGTTTTATACTTTCTTCATTCCAAATCTAATAATTTTTATTTAATATCCGATAGTTGTAATCGTAATTTTCAAAAGAAAAACTGGAAACTACAGTATTTATGATAATATAAAAAATATGAGATGCGCACACTGCAGCTGATTTTCTTATGCTTAATGTTTTCTTGGTTTTTTACTTTCTTCATTCCAAATCTAATGATTTTTATTTAATCTCCGATAGTTCTAATTGTAATTTTCAAAAGAAAACCAGAAACTACAGTATTTATGACAATATAAAAAAGGTGTGATGCGCACACCGCAGTTGATTCTCTAATCTTAATGTTTTCTCGGTTTTATAGATTCTTCAAACCAAATCTAATGATTTTTGTTTATTCTGCGATACTTATAATTGTAATTTTTAAATGAAAAACTAGAAACTACAGTATTTATGATAATATAAAAATTGTGTGATGCGCACACCGCAGCTTATTTTCTTATTCTTAAGGTTTTCTTGGTTTTATACTTTCCTCATTACAAATCTAATAATTTTTATTTAATATCCGATAGTTGTAATCGTAATTTTCAAAAGAAAAACTAGAAACTAATGTATTTATGACAATATAAAAAAATTGTGATGCGCACACCGCAGCTGATTTTCTTGTTCTTAATGTTTTCTCGGTTTTATAGTTTCTTCATTCCAAATCTAATGATTTTTATTTAATATCCGATAGTTTTAATTATAATGTTCAAAAGAAAAATCGGAAACTACAGCTTTTATGATAAAATAAAAAATGTGTGATGCGCACACCGCATTTGATTTTCTTATTCTTAATGTTTTCTGGAGCTTACATTTTCTTCATTCCAAATCTAATGATTTCTATTTAATCTCCGATACTTTAAATAGTAATTTAAAAAAAACAACAACCAGAAACTACAGTATTTATGATAATATAAAAAATGTGTGATGCACACACCGCAACTGATTTTCTTATTTTTAATAATTTCTCGGTTTTATACTATCTTCAATGCAAATCTAATGATTTTTATTTAATCTCCGATACTTATAATTGTAATTGTCAAAAGAAAAACTAGAAACTACAGTGCTTATGATTACATAAAAAAATGTGTGATGCGCACACTACAGCTGATTTTGTTATTGTTATAAAAGTCTCAGTTTTTTTTCTGGAATCGAAATCTATTGATTTTTATTTAATCCTCGATACTTTTAATTATAATTTTCAAAAGAAAAAAATATTAAACTGAGAATACTTTAACATTGAGAAAATTAGGTGCTGTACGCGCATCATACATTTTTTGATATAAACATAAATAATATAGTTTCTTTTTTTTCATTTTGACAGTTATAATTTAAAGTAGTGGAGATTAAAAAAAAAATTTTAAGATTTGGAAAAAAGAAAAACTGAGACTATGTTAGCAATAAGTAATATTATTAGATATTATAGGTTTGTCTTACTATGCCAATATTTAGAAGGCTTATAAAAAATTGATAAACTAGGTATAAGTGAGCTGTTTATTATTGTTTAGCAACCCAATTTAATTGGCCAACACAAAATATTTCGAATAAAGTTTTTCTCTCAACCCTATTATTAACTCCTTTTTCGAAGGAGTTGTATTCGGTTCTTATATATGGCTTTCTAGTAGCTTCATCACATTTATTTCCTGGAAGATATTAAAGGAACAAGTTTTAGAATAACGACCTTATCAGTGAGCGGTCAGCTGTCTAGATAGCACTAGGGTCAAGATTAGCCACATTTAGAAAAGGAATGTGGAATGAGCAAGTTGCCAACATTCTTATCGTCTGTCTGCTGAATCAGTCAGGAACAAGTTCTGTTTTTTTCGCAACTTTCATTTTGAATCTCTATACATCTCTGTTCCTACATTCCTGTTGTTTCGTAATCATTCATACTAGCTTGATTGAGTTATAAATAACCGGAACCAAATCATATAAATTTATATACAGAGTGTTTTATTGTGAAATAACCTATTCCCAGTGAGCTTCAGGCAAACACATGCCATCAACGATGACACCGACTTCAGCGGACCCGGCAACCTATCTTACAATAGGGGTATTCATGATCTTTGGTTTAACATGTTAAAGCGTGTTAAATGGAAAAACTCATGTTAAATCGAAAAAAATTGCCTTCTTTTACCGTGTTAAACCGAAATAACATTTAACATGGCAAAACATTTAACATTTAACACATCATGAATACCCCTAATGCCATACTAGCTAAACAAGATGCTTTCAATCGCCGGCATACGTACATATATTTTCCTTTGAATATATTCTAATTTGTTTGTTTCATAAAGTTCATAAAACGAACGAATGAAATGAGCCAGAGAACACCCTATTAGTTTTCGTTCCCATTATTATTTAATAGTTGGTAAAAATAACCGATAACAAAACAAATCTTTTGTAACTATGTGTTTGTATCTTTTTTAGCCCTGACGAAGCCCTGCAACGTGGGGCGAAACGTTGGCTCAATAAAATAGTATAATTCTAAAAAGGGTGTTTTTTTAAGCCTGATAGAACTTGAAATTGTAAAAAATAACACAAAAAATTAAATTGTAATCAAAATTTTTTTTTTATTCGAAAGATCA
>NW_027107549.1:642365-644070 GCF_000696795.3 Halyomorpha halys | reverse complement strand
CGAATAAAAAAAAAATTTTGATTACAATTTAATTTTTTGTGTTATTTTTTACAATTTCAAGTTCTATCGGGCTTAAAAAAACACCCTATACTATTTGAGTTTTTTTGACCGCACCCGGACCATATTCCTTTCATCAAAACAAAGAAATGTTTTATGAATTAAGTCGGAAATTCTTCGATTTCAAAATATACTATTTTTATAATGATATTGTTTGATATAATTGGTTTTTTTCAAAAATCATTATGATATTCCAAGGAAATTATTTTTTTAAAGTTAATCTTTTAGTCAACTATTTTTCTTTAATTTTTCCTATTATATTCCCAATAACTACATGAGCATAAATAAACTTTGCAAGAATTATTATTTTTCTTGTAATTTCATCATTAGTTAACTATTTAAAGTAAAGAAAACTTGAGTATTTATTTCAAATGATTTATGGAAAATAATAGTTTACTTAAAATAATGTTAGCACGAAACGTCGGACTTATAAAGAAATAAAAATTGTTTTGAGACTAAAATTTGATAAAATTAATAGAAATTTGTTTTCTTCTTACAATAAAATTTTCATATATTCTTAGAATTTTTTCGGTAATCCATGAGTATTATCCTTACACAATCAATTTGAACGTCCATCTTTGGTTTTACTGACCATGTAGAGGTCCTGTTAGGTGAAAAAATAATTTCAATAAAACCACTTTATATTTGCTATTAACGAAAATTTCGAAGTTATTAATTCTTTAACAGTTTCCCCACTTTTCCCTAATATTCTATACTATGTTTATATTGATTTGAATATAAAAGCTCCTATAGGATCTAGAAATTTAGGTAGATTTGCGCATGCGTAAGTGTGTGGATGGTTTATCTGTGTTGAGTGTAGGTTTTTGGCCACAAATGAAAGAGTGCTTGTGTACTTTTTGTATTTTTTTTTTTTATTAATTTAAAATTTTCCTTAACATATGGTAAGAATGAACTCGGAAAGACTAAACAAAGAAATATTCCAAAAAAATCGGTACAAAAGCTCAGGAGGATACATCAGGTAGATGAAGGAAGAAGCGGAAAGACTAGAAATAACGGACTAGAACTGTCTGGACGGAGAAAGATATAGGAAAAGACTGAAGGAAATCAAGGGTCTCGGGGAAAAGAGAAATTCGAAAAAGGGGGTTGTGTGGAAAGAAGAAAGAATACAAAGGCACCCAGAGATAATGAGGGGAAAATGAAAGGAAATGAAAAACAAAAACAAGAAAGAAGATAAAAGTAATGATATCCGCGTGATCTTCAAGGCTGTTCTGTGATTTAAAAAAATGTAATATGTGTTCCAACTAATTTATTAAGTGTAAACCTACTTTGCTGATACTTACGTTTCCTTTCGTTTCACTTATCTTTATTTTGTTTATTTTTAAATCGAATGTAATAGCATATAAAAGTCAGTAGAACAAAACAAGTGTAGATAGCAATCTTTGTTACATGCTTTGTTTACCAATCAATTGTACAAGTCTTAGGTTTGCGGCAAGTGGCAAACATATAGATCCTCTGAGTAGACGGAATGCCGAAAATTCCAGGTGTTCTCAACTATGTGGCCACAACTAAGCTAAATAATTAAAAAAATACTAGAAGAAGTTTGTCGGGGGGTGCGGTCAGCAAAGAACAACATAAATAAACAAAACCATATTTATTTATTTTATGCCGACGTTTCGACCTGAATTTC
>NW_027107549.1:608852-636130 GCF_000696795.3 Halyomorpha halys | reverse complement strand
AAACATTTAACATTTAACACAACATCATGAATACCCCTAATAGAGTATTATTTGACAAAATAAAAAAAAAATACATCTTGATCTCGGTAGTCGTAGCTCGGATTACTAAGATTAATAAGTCATATTGAAGAAAATGTATACTGTAATATCATTAGAATATTAAAACTGTATGATAATATAGTAAAACATTGTAATACCAGTAGATAACTGAAAAGTTCGAATTAAATAAAATATTAGAAAAATCAGTTACGAACCTACCTTCAACGCCACAACCCCTGATGAAGACCTGAAACTCAGGTCTAAACGTCGGCATAAAATAAATAAATATGGTTTTGTTTATTTATGTTGTTCTTTGCTGACCACACCCTCCCCCGACAAACTTCTTCAAGCATTAATCTACGGTCAACTATCTACCCCTCATTAAAAAAATACTAAATTTTAAATTAAGGATAATAAAAGATATGCGTCTTTTTATTCCAAACTCCTTAACCATCCTAACCCATTAATTCTTAATCTTCCATCCTTAACAATCCCTGATAATCCTTCGAGGCGTCTGAAAAGAAGATGGCCACGGGACCTTCTAATTTAAATTAATGTTTGAAGTACCACCAATGGGTGGTTCCTTCCCAAGATTTTCAAGTCTATATGAAACATACTACATATTTACCTACATTAATTAATTTAATTAAAAAAATAAATAAAAAGATAATAAATTAAAAGTTATTTCAGCAATGTGTCATTATAAATAATATTTTGAAAGAAAAGGCCTCCAAAATGAAAGGAGGCTGGCCATGGCGAAATTTTACCCCCCCCCCCTCCTTTCAAAGCGGCCTATATTTTTCTCATTAATGAGAATTTTATTCATTTAAATTTAAACCGAATGATTGTTGAATTTCCAATCACTGGTCGGCCTTGTATTTTTAATTACTAAGGAAATTACATATATAACATTATATAATAAAAATACATGGCAAAAAATATAATTAAATAATAATTCATGTATAAAAAGGTTGTTGTCAATATATATTATCTAGTTTATGGATGCAAGATTTGTTATATTTAAGAAAAAAAGGCTTTAAAAAATATAAGAGTGATAATACAAGAAAAAAAGTTAGTCATTTCACCCCAATTTTGGATTACTTTAATGAAAACTGGGTATAATTACTAGTCAAAATTGATGAGTCTGCCAAGTATAGTTAGGGGGAATGCAAAATGGCGGCTGTTTCAAAACGTTATAAAATATAATTTTTTCATTCGGAGCTTTATATCGATTCAATTACATACAAAACTAGAAAAACTAAGAGAACATCATTTAAAAGGGGTATTCATGACCTTTAGTTTAACATGTTAAAGTGTGTTAAATGGAAAAACTTATGTTAAATGGAGAAATATTTCCTTCGTTTACCATGTTAGAACTATATAACATATAACATGGTTGAAAGTCTGTTACTAGGTCTGTTGAATGGAGAATGACGTCATTGTCCATCAAATCAGTCACCATTCAAAATGGCGAGACTGATTCAATAACGAAGACCCTTACACACTTAGGTTCTAGTACTATACATATTTAGTTCCATTCAACTTTAAATCCTGGGCCACCCATAGCTCAGTGGTTAAGACACAGTCTTACCAATTTGATGTCTATTGGCGGTGCCGGTTCGAATCCGGCCTGGGACGTTGACTTTTTTCATTGCGTGGCGGTCCCACAAAATGAAGAACTTTGACCCCCAACCATGGTTAGGCAGTATAGGACTCCAATGGGGGAGTCTTGGCGGAAAAAAAACAAAGAAAAGCTTTAAATCCATTTGTTTTCTATGTAGTTTGTGCCTTATTTCCTCTTTACAGAATAGGGTTTATTTATAGATAAAGTAACCTACATTTTTTTTTTGCTTCGTAGGAACCTTTTTCAGCCGATGGAACTAAAGGTTTGAACGGTTCTTGGTGGATCCCGATAAGTACCCTGACGTCGGAGGAGGCGTACCCCGACACACGGCCTAAGTTCTGGATACCACCCGGCCAGGCTCTCAGGATTCCAGCCCCAGGAAAATGGATAATGGTCAATGTAGACGGAACAGGTTATTATATTGTATTTATTATTTATTATAAATAATATTTATTTTGGCAACTTAGCGACCTATTTCTGGCCTACAGTTTTGTTAACCAGGTTACCAAGGTTACCTGAAACTGAGATAGCAGCCAAACTCTGGAAATCCTATCGATAATGTCGGGTAAGGGTCAAATTAAAATTAAAATTGATACAACAGCCACTTTTGATAATCGAAATCACTGAAAAAAATTCTCCATCGGACCACTCTAAAACATAATTTGATCAGAGACGGAATATTCTTTTTTTATAACTGCCTGAGCAACTAATTCTTCGAAGTCTAGAGGAAAGAAACGGAATAATACAATACACCTTCACCAGATAACAGATCCATCTGGAATTATGGAAGGTTGCTTGTATGGTTATCTACTTAAACGTAGATTTCCTTTTAATCTCAGTTTCAATTTGGACATATGGAATTGAGCTCTGGGGCTCCACCAAACCATCAAATTCTTCCCGCATCCAATCGTTACAATCCAAAATCCTACGTAAAATCCTTGATGCTCCTTATTACGTCACAAATAAACTCATTCACAAAGACCTTAACTTAACAATTCGTTGCAGATTTGACACAAAAAATATATGCGTCTTTTCATTCCAAACTCCTTAACCATCCTCACCCATTAATTCTTAACCTTTCATCCTTAACAATCCCTGATAATCCTCCGAGGCGTCTGAAAATAAGATGGCCACGGGACCTTCTAATTTAAATTAATGTTTGAAGTACCACCAATGGGTGGTTCCTTCCCAAGATTTTCAAGTGTATATGAAACATACTACATATTTACCTATTGTATTATTTTGTACAGTTGTAAATTACATTAAATAAATAATTAAAAAAAAAAAAATATTTTCAAGTCTTACTCATGGCTAAGAGTAATCTCTTTGATTATAGGTTTCTTCCGGACTAGCTATGACCCCGAATTGTTCTCCAGACTCAGCCATCAACTGCAGACAGACCATTCCAGACTTCCTCCACTCAGCAGAGCTATACTCGTCGACGACGCTGTCTGGCTGTCTAGAGCGGGCCTTCTGGATATCCGGGCTGCTCTTGGTCTCATCAGTTACCTTTCCTCCGAGTTGGACTTCATCGTCTGGAAGTCGGCTGCTATCTCTTTGGATGTACTCGATTCTCTACTGCTGCATTCCAAGCTCTATCCATTGTACAAGGTTAGTTTTATTTATTAGAAACAATAATATATATTACAAGATTTTAGATTGACCATATGTAATATATAAAACGAAGGTGGTTCGGGTGCGCTAGAAAGAAATTATTTATTCGGCCATGCTTCCCGAATACATTGGGTTAATATAACTCACAGCGTACCCATCAATCCATGACTCGACTTAAATATATACTACCATATATCAGCGTTAAACAATAATCATCTATAAACTAAATACAATAATTTCAAATATTTTTTTTTCCTTTTTTAAATTATTTTATTTTATTTATGTATTTGTTTTTATTATTACATATTAAATTTTCCTTATTCATTTAATATGCTTTTCTCCCTATTCCACTCTATCATGCCTTACCTCTCCAGTGATCCGCAACACACGTTTGATCCGTTAAACAAATTAAAATAAATTATTAATAAATAGCCACATTTATAGAAATAAATAAAAAAATAAAATAGTCTGAACAGTTTAAAAAAAAAGAAGCAAATAAAGAAATTAAAAAACTAAAATAGTAAACAATTTATCGCAGTATACTTTGCAGGGCTTCATCAGGGTTCGAAAATAAAAAATATAAAAAGATAAAAACAACTTTAATGTTATCTTTTTTCTTACTTAGTTGTATATATACTTTTTAGCCCTGATGGAGCCCTGCAAAGTGGGACAAAACGTTGGCTTACAATAAATAGTTTATTTAATATTTGAATTATTTTTACCGCATCCAGACCATCTTCTATTTATACACATATATATATTAAATTGTGTTTAAACATACAAATATTGAGTCTGAATTAAGATAAGACATGCCAACCGATCCTGGCACATCCCTCACCACCTATGCCGATGACACATGTCTATTTTCAGTGTATCCCAAATCCTCCAATACCATACATATCACCACTCTTGAAGAATGGTGTCGAAACCGGAGGATTAAAATAAATTCCAATAAATCCCATCAGATCACATTTACCCTACGTCGTAAACCCATGACTTCCTGCACCACAGTATATAATATTGTTCATTAAAGTAATCTAAAAATGGGATGAAATAACTGTTTGTTTTTCCCACTGGGCTCTTGTACTGTATTGTTAGGCCAGCTTGCTTTAATCTTAGTCAAAGAAAAGACCTGACCGTGGAAGGCCACCGAATGGAAAAGGTGCAGAAGAAGTAGGCCAAGACGAAAATTGAATACTGTAGGTTCTATATATTGATCAAAAGATATTTAAAGAATAAAATAAATGATTTATTACGAATCTAATGAGACATTGCACAAGATATCTCATTTACAAGTATGCATCAGTCGGACTGATTGTGTAAGGGTCTTCGTTATTGAATCAGTCACGTTTGAAATATGACTGTCAATCCGACTGACTTTAAAGTATATTAATAGAATATAAAATTCTAAAGTTCACGGAAAAAATGATTTTAGTAAACTTTTTATAGAAATTGTAATATCAGTGGCATCTTAAGAAGAAAGAGAAGAATTATAGAATGGTGATATCGTTTCCAATTATCTTATGTTTTTTTTTCATTATTTCTTTTTCCACCTTTTGGCAAACAAAAATTTGTTTTCACTAAACAAGCTATTTAAAGAGAAAGTTAATTTTTTTTTTTGGAAAGAACGAGTTTCCCTACACAATTTTTTATGGTTTAAATGAAATTTGTAATAATCATCAAATTATGAAATTTCCATATAAAATTAAAACTGAATCATTAAACATAAACTTTTTTTTCGTTTGAATTCCTCCCGTGGATGGAAGAGTTTATTTATGTTTATTTTTTTGTCAATCTATATGGTTTGTGTTATATGTACAGACTTATTATTTTTTATAAATTAATCTTTGGCTTTCCAACGATATACTATAAATTAATTCGTTTGAATAAGTATAATCAAAATTACTTCTCCTACGAAGATAAGCGTTATGGATTACTTGAGAGTAATTTAAAAAGCTATATCTCCAGAACTATTTAACGTAAATATCTCTATTAGTGCTCATATTTATCAAGTTTACTTTATTTTAAATGATGTTCTCTTTGCTTTTGTAGTGTTGTTGGTAGCTTTAAAGATATAGCTCAGAATGATAAATTAGTTTTTTTTAACGTTTGAAACAGCCACCATTTTTTATTCTCCCTACCTATACTTGGCGAACTCATCAATTTAGACTAGTAATTATACGTAGTTTTCATTAAAGTAATCAAAATTAGGGTGAAAAAACTGAAAGATTTCTCAAAATAAATTCACTAACTACTAATCTATGTGTTCTAGATCTGTAGCTCGAAAACCATTCAGATATCTATTAAAACTCAAATTAAAGCTAGTTTAATGTACTATTAAGTAGTTATTGACATTTATCTTCGTAGAAATAGTAGTTTCCATGATATTTCTTAAAATAAGTTGATTTATAGTTGTTTGGACTATATCCTGAGATATAGATTTCTCAAAATAAATTCACTAAGTACTAGTATTTTAGTACATTCTGTACATTTTTATCAAATGTTGCTTTTTAAAAAGATATATATCGAATAATATTCAACGTAAATATCTCTGTTAGGGTTCATATTTTAGAAAATTTACTCTACGTTAAATGATCTTCTCTTGGGTTTTCGACTATTGTTCGTAATTTTAAAGATATAGAGCTCTGAATGAAAAATTGATTTTTTTTAAACATTTTTAAACAGCCGCTATTTTTTATTCCCACTACCTATGCTTGGCAGACTTATCAATTTCGACTAGTAATTATAAATTGTTTTCATTAAAGTAATCAAAAATTGGGGTGAAATGACAAATGAAATGAGTTTTTTCTTCCCGGCTCTTGTACTAGTTGTACTTTGAGGCACCGTATGAACTCATAGCCATCGGCCTAACCTGTTACCAGAGATGGACAAAAATTAGCTTTAGCTAAAAATAATAACTAATATTGCCATGGCAACGACCCTTATTCATGAATGAACCATTGATAAATAAATATCGTAACCATGGCAATATTAGCTAGTAGTTTCATAATTGCCCAACTCTGCCCGTTAGACTATTATTCCTGAACTTAATGGTTACTTGAACAGTTGACTAAAGTTCAAATATCTGAAGGTGTAAAACAAAAAAAAAAAAGTAAATCTCGTAATCTATCTTAACCCTGAAGAAAGAATAGTTTTTTGCTAAGCCGGCCTTCACCTCAAATATTATTTGATCTGGTTTCTAAATTATTATGTAACTTACCCTTCGAATTAATGGTAGCAGGAAATTTTTGAAAACAGGTTATTGAGAAAGATTCTGTTGGAAGAAGGATAAGGCAATAGGAGAAAGGTGTCTTATAGGCCTTGTGCCTCCATAGCTAGGTGTGTCAACTTGATAAAAAGCCTATGCCATCATAAGCAGTCTTAATTATGTATAGTATTTAAATATTATATTGGATATACATACATGTTTACCACTTGTCCCAAATCCAAGACATATACAAATGTTTGGTAAACAATGGAAGCAATAAACATCGGTATTCACACACTTGTCTTGTTCTTTAGAATTTTTTCGGCCATTTCATTCGATTTGCTCTATTTTCATTATAAAAAGGAACAAAATAAAGATAGATGAAATTAAAGGAAATTAAATAGTAGAAGATAAAAATTCATAGAAACGGAAGTACATAACCTATAAATCTAACTTTAATTCTAAATTTTTTATGAAATACTTGATAATTTAATTACCTAAAAATATAATGTCTTTATAAACTTATATTTGTGCTGTGTTAAAGTTAATTGAAAAGAATTAAAATAAACTATTTACAACGAATCGATAGAACTTTAAAATATACAATCTTTAAATAGAGTTGAGTAAAATATTTTTTTTCCATCAAGGAACGGCCTTAAAGACCACGCGAATTTCATTACTTTTGGCTTCTCTCTTGCTTTTCTTTTTCCTTTCTTTCCATTTCCCCCTCATTATATCTGCGTGCCTTTGTTTTCTTTCTTCTGTCCATGTGACCCGAATTTCAAATTTCTCTTTTCCACAAGACCCTTGATTTCCTTTAGTCTTTTCCTATATTTTTATCCAGACAGTCCTGGTTCATTATTCCTAGTCTTCCCGTTTATTTCTTCATCTTCCTGATGTATCCTCCTGAGCTTTTGTATTCTCGATTTTTTTGGAATATTTCCTTGTTTAGTCTTTCCGAGGCCATTCTTACCATATGTAAAGGAAAATCTTTTTCTAATTTAAAAAAAAAATTTCTATTAATTTTATCAAATTTTAGTCCCAAAACAATTTTTACTCCTTTATAAGTCCAACGTTTTGTTCTAACATTATTTTAAGTAAAATCCCACCAGATCACCTTTACTCTCCGTCGTAAACCTCTGCCCTCCTGTCCTACAGTATCCTTTCTAAATACACCACTAATGCCTGTTGAACAGATTCGATACTTAGGACTCTATCTTGACAAGATACTTACTTGGAATCCACACTCAAGACTGAAACGACAAGAAACTGCTCGTAGATTCCGATTGCTTCAACACTTACTTGACAAACTGGAAGATTATTGATTGACCGTGTGAATAGATGAATGGAATATGGTCCGGGTGCGGTCAAAAACTTACTTGACAAACGCTCTAAACTTCCCATTCACAACAAAAAATTAGTATACACTACGATAATCAGACCAATTTGGACATATGGAATTGAGCTCTGGGTCTCCAACAAACCATCAAATTCTTCCCGCATCCAATCGTTACAATCCAAAATCCTTATTGCTCCTTATTACGCCACAAATAAACTCATTCACAAAGACCTTAACATCCCATTCGTTGCAGATTTGACCCAAAACAGATATGCGTCTTTTCATTCCAAACTTCTTAACCATCCTAAACCATTAATTCTTAATCTTTCATCCTTAACAATCCCTGATAATCCTCCGAGACGTCTGAAAAGAAGATGGCCACGGGACCTATAGGTTAGGAGATGAATTGACAAGATAGGTTAGGAGATGAATTGACAAGATAGGTTTTAGGAGAACTAGCACATCCTCGCAGGATGAACACTTCACTCCGTAGGGAACTTACGGTTGCAAAGGCTATGACAAGTCCTACAGAAACAAGCTGTAGGTCCTTACGAAAAGAAGAAAAGGTTTAGGAAGGAGGAGAGATCTTGAAAAGGCAGATTGATATATAAGTCTAATGTACATTTCGAAAAAAAGTACTAGAATGTACTTATCTAATATGTATTGATACTCACTTTTTCCTAAGGAAGTGGCTCCTAGAGGGGGAAATTAACACATTGGTTTATCAAGTTGCGCTAATGTATCTCTCTGGGATATTAAACGCCTTCGAAAGAAGTTAGCTTTTAGTGAATCAGAAGATTCTGTTATAATATTTATTGATTCAAATAATACTTTTATAAATATTACTATATATAACAAGATTATTAATTAATTATTAGTTACTACAGTATAGACCAGCAGATTGGGGTATTGCTAAAAATGCATAGAAAAGTGAAACGTTGTGATATGAAAACTATATCTAACTATAGTTTGGGAGAAGGTGCTATCCAATGATTTTAAAATCTGAAAAGTTGAAATTTCAAAACCTATTTCAAAATATTGTTGGGAAATTATGTTTCCTCCATACTTCTCCCCCTCCCCCAATAAGTTGTAGTAATTACGTCCTTAGGAAGGCTCAACCATAAAAAAAAATAAACTTTTACCGCCACTGATAAAGGACCATAAACAGTCTCTACTCTTACGAATTTCGCATTTCTTAATGGCAATAATCTCCAGAAAGAGGTATGATGAAACGTAGCTAAATCTTTTGGAACCAGCCTCTGCTCTGTCCAAATCCTTCTTGGCCGAATTCTTACCAACACGACCCCTTTACTGATGGGAATTAGTCATTCGTGAATGAAATCGAAACTGGATTGAAGGATTGTGAAATTTTGAACTGGTTCAGCTGTAAGCTTCGTCAAGGGCAGGGATCACCTCAGGTCAATAACAGACATTTAATACTAGGGGTATTCATGATGTTGTGTTAAATATAAAATGTTTTACCATGTTAAATGTTATAAGTATAGGATTGTGAGCAGCCCTATTTAAAGTCATGTTAAATGCATAAGAGCTCCTAGCGGATTTTTGAGCAACTTGTTTTATAACCTTTCCTTC
Organism: Halyomorpha halys; assembly: GCF_000696795.3. Classification (NCBI taxonomy): domain Eukaryota; kingdom Metazoa; phylum Arthropoda; class Insecta; order Hemiptera; family Pentatomidae; genus Halyomorpha; species Halyomorpha halys. The sequence continues at coordinate 626,713 of NW_027107549.1, read as the reverse complement.
CAAAACTTCATGTTATTGTTTATTTATAAGTTTTCACTAAAGTAGTTTATTACAACATGCCTAATTTGAGTGAAAAGTGGAATTTGTGTAAAAGTTTAGCTACTGAGTGCATTGTTGATCTGAGTGACTTGTGAGGAAGGAAAACAAGATGAGCAAACTGACAACTGTCATTATATTATTATTATTGTCATCTATTGCTTTATTTGTTATAAAAACATCCAAAACAATACTAACACAAACTACGAGCAAGTAACCTAACACGACAACAAATAAAATAGTGACGAGCTCAGATGGTCTGTTGCGTGACGTCATTCTCCATTTAACAGACCTAGTAACAGACCATCAACCATGTTATATTGTTCTAACGTAGTAAAAGGAGGAAATATTTTTCTATTTAACATGAGTTTTTACATTTAACATGTTGAACTAAAGATCATGAATACCCCTAATATTAAAAAAATAAATATTTTATGCTTGATCTAAACGTTTGCCACTTGCCACAAACCCAACACTTGTACAAATACTTGGTAAACAAAGTAAATAACAAACGTCGGTTCCTACATACTTGTTTTTTCTTTTAAATTTTTTCGAATATAAAATTCGACTTAATCTACTTTTACTATAAAAAACAAAACAAAATAAAGATAAGCAAAATGAAAAGGAAATGTAACCATCAGCAATTTAGTTTTCAGATAACAAAAATTCATATAAATGGTACTACATAACCTATGAATCCAAGTTCCGTTCTAGAATTTTTAACAGAAACTTATTAATTTAATTACTTAGTCATATAATGTCTTCATAAATATATATTCGGCTATGTTGAATCAAAAATAAATTGCTAAAGTTGATTCACAAGGTTTCAAACAATGTATTTACACCGAATCAATAGAATTTTAAAATATACAATGTTATACTAGAGTTAATGAAATGAAATGAAATAGCCTTTTATTTATGCAATAAATTAAAATGATTATAAAATACAACATAAACGTTTAAAGAAGATAGAGAGAAAAAAAAAATTATATATGTATAATAGTTGACAAAACATTAACTTCTATAAATTTTCTTTCCATCTTTCTGTATCCTTTCCTGCATAGGCCTATCTTTTGGACAGTAATAGTGAGCACTTCATCTTCTGCTTAAATTAACTATTTATGTTGTTCTTTGTTTATTTAGAACAGGTATGGATATGTTGGTGTAAAAATTAAAGCATAACTGTTATGAAAGAATGATAGCTGTTAATGGATAACAGTTAGATAATCTTAATAGGCTCCAATCATCTCCTTAAAACTGTTCCTAATATTCCAACTCTGTTCCTACATGATAGCCCCATCAAATTTTATCCCACCATAAAAAACCTGGGAATAACCTTTGATCAAACACTTTCATGAAAAAGCCTGTATCCAATATCTCCTGCCGTACCTTTTCAACTTTAAAAAGTTTAAATTACTTCCGCCACCTATTTCCATTTGAAACTCGTAGGCTCCTAGTCACTTCGCTAACATTTCCTCATTTTGACTATCACTATACAGTATATGGGGGAGTCTCTGAGGATCTCGAGGCGAAATTAAAACGTTTGATAAATTGCTGTGTAAGATTCATCTTCGGGATCCCTAAGGACGCCTCTGTTTCCCGTTTTTATGCAGAGTTGAAGTGGCTTTATCCTTCCTACCGTCGTAAGTGTGTCCTGGCATCTTTCATCTTCCAAGTCATTCAATCTCGCCGTCCTTCATACATCTCCGAGCTCCTTCAATTCAAATCCTCTGCCCACCGAACCGCTGCTTTCCGATAGATCGTTCATTATCCCAGCCTCATCCTTATGGAACTCCATCCCTTCCAACATTCGTCGCTCCAATACCCTCCCGACCTTTAAATCCCGCCTGTTCAATCATTTCTTATCCATTCAGACCCCATAAAATTGTAAATTAATATAATTGTAAATGTATATAAACTATTATATCGTTCTTAAATAGTTTTACATCGTTTCCTTTCTCTTTCTTTTTTTTATTATTGTTCAAATGATAAAAGTGAGAAAGTAACCTATAATTATTTTTTATAATGACTGTTTATATTTCTTTGTATTTTTTTGTTTAAGTATCTCTGAGGCTCCTCAGCCCCTCATCTATTGATTTCTCTGTATTATTCTAAAGGGACTTGTCCCAGAATAAATTAAATATTATTATTATGAAAAAATTATAGCTGTTACCTAGAACCCGTATTTTCAATGTCAATTGGCTATCGTAAGACTCTTTACAATATGACTCCTATTATTCCAGAGCTACGTGGCCTCCCTGGTGAATAATATTTATTCAATACGAGGACTCAGTGATACTCCGAAGGACACACATACGGATCGAGTGCAGCGGCAGATCGTGGCGGAGTTGGCCTGCAAGCTGGGAGATGCTGTCTGCAGCCGAGTAGCCATCGAACATATAACTGCCCAGATCATCGGGAGAAAGCATAGGTTAGTATTTTGTACAACTTATTCAGTTAATGCGATTTTATCCCAAGGTGTCAGTAGTTGATAATTTATATATACTTTTTGAAACATAAGTATGAATTCCTAGAGGAATCATTAAGTATAAACCATTGTCTCGGGAACGAAAGTCTGAATAGATGAGCCCCCATTAATGTAGGCACCATTAGCGCCCATTTTGGTCAGTGGTGGAACCTAGCATCACCTCTAGCGCCCTCTGTGGTGAGAAGAAAAAACTGGTGGATGAGAGAGCCATTTTCTCTTTTAGAAGTAACCTTATGAGTACAAATCAACCATGAGTGAGTAGACATCCTGGAATGCGGATAGGAGGAAGGAAGCATATAGTTCACATCATCCATCATCATTAATAGGCATACCTACAGTTTTTTTAGACCCATAATCAAAATTAATTAGCACAACAAATGTTCTATTTCGGCCACCCCTACACCACCTGTAACATATACAATAGATGTTCTTTACAGTTAATCATGTTTGTTTTCATTACAATATACACTCCACTACAATCCAACCAGCCAATTGAAAGTGAAGGTGCGCCTGGCCTTTAAGTTGAAGGCGCACTTCATACAACCATGAAATATAAAATTTTCAAGAAAGTCCACAGTTTTTTTTCATTTCTCTAAAAAATCATGGATCAACCATGATATGAGTTCAGCTGCATAGCATATTATAGAATGAAGGCTCAAGTGGTTTGCCTTCTATTACTAGAATTACAGGACACATGGCAAGAGGCACACATGAAGTAAAAAAAAAGAAGTAGAAGACCTAGGAAGGGAATGCAGGAAGACATAGAAAGGAATAGTTTATAGAAAAAGATAAGAAAACTGTCACAAAGAAGAGACGTTTGGTTCGGCTATACGAGTTTTGAGACCTTTGTAGCTGAGGGAGTTGGGGCATCACCTTAGTAATCTCATGCCTGCAGCTGCGCCGGTTTGATTCCGGCATGAGCGAGATAACTTTTATTTCATGGTGCTATCATGGGGTTACCTATAGGAAAAACCCCATTCGTCAGAAGTGATCTGGTAGGAGGTAAAAAAATTATTTTGTCTCTGCAGTTGGGCTTCGTACTCTGTAAATGTATGAATAAATAATGTATACAGTTTATATTGTCTTTATTTGACTTTAAATTATATATTTTTTTTGGTTTGTAGGAAGATAGTCCGCATGGCAATTAATAATGGTATCAAAATAGTAAAAGAAAAATATTTATTGGAGGAAGATAGTCCAGGTTGCGGTCAATAAAGGTATCAAAACAGTAAAAGACAATCATTTTGATACCTTTATTGACCACCACCCATACTATCTTCCTCCAATCTACTTCATACGAACAACTATCTTCTTCCTATGTATTTTTTAAATTACTTGATAGAAAAAAAATTACAATATATACATTAGTCCATACTATATATCACACACTAAAAAAAAAATTAATAATTATATTGAGTTATGTTATATGAGATTTGTTGATACTTATTTACAATTTTTATTAGAGTTTTAAAAAAATATTCCAGGATCTCGCCAGACGTTGAAACATCACTTTATTGCTCAGCTGTAGCTAATGGAGGTGATCCAGTGTGGCTGTATATTTTATCATCATACCTCAACAATCCAAAAGATAGCGCTCGCTATTTAGCCGCACTCTCCTGTTCTACTGATGCTGAAAATATAAGAAGGTAATACATTCATTTAGATATTTGTTTTTAATTAAAAATGTTAAACAATATTAAATATATTAATTTTTCAGTTTAATAATTATGAATTTTCTTTATTTGATAGTTTTATTATCAATTCCATACCTCTGATGCCGGTGGAACAATGGACAGAAAGGGTTTCAGCTTTTGCGTCGAAGAAAGAAAACTCAGACGTCCTGCTCAACATAATTCATCAAAACATCAATATTATTATTAACAAGTACAAAAAGACTTACTTTTACTTTTATTGATGATTAGTTACATATGAAGAATATTGTCAAGGTCAGCGCTCCTTGTGGGCGTTATGAGAACTACTGATAAAGTCTATATTGTTTTTGTTGAAAGGCCTGCCAGAAAAAATTTAAAAGGTCCTTTACATGTTTGCCAAACAATGACAAATTTGCGCATGCGACTCGGCTGGTACATAGGTTCTGTATCTATGAATTTTTATTATCTACAACCTACATTGCTGATATTTACAATTCCTTTATTTTGTTCTTTTTTATAATGAAAATAGAGTAAATAGAGTGTAATAGCCGAAAAAATTCAAAAGAACATAAGAAGCGTTTGGATACCAACGTCTGTTCTTTTTTTTCGGCCAAGACTTCTGTTCGAGTCCTGTACTGCCTAACCATGGTTGGGGGTCAAGGTTTTTCATTTTGTGGGACCGTAACTCAATGAAAAAAGTCAATACCCAAGGCCGGTTTCGAACCGGCACTGCCAATAAATCTCAAATTGGTAAGACTGTATCATACCACTGAGCTAAGGGCGACCCCATTTGTTTTCAATTATGGACATTTGTTCTTACTAAACATTTGCAAAAGTCTTAGATTTGCAGTAAGTGGCAAAAGTGTGGATCCAGCAAAACGCAGGTAAGAACGAAACATCTGCAGTACCTCCTCCACTCTCATTAACTCTCCCTCTTCAAATTTTTAATGACCAGGTTACAAAATTTTTTTGTATCACAATCAATCTGAACATCCATCCTACTCACAGATTCTTTTTGGTCGAGGTTGAGGCCTAAATTATGTAATCTCGTAATTTTGGGAAAGTTTCTGAGTTTCTGCCATAAAGGTTAGTTATCCTTCTAAAAAAACAACACAAAAAGCCCAGAAATAACAAATAGAAAAAGGAAATAATATGGTGTAGATAAGGTTGTATAAAAGAAGTATAAAGAAATTTGCAATTTAATAAATTAACATTTGATGAGTTCTATGAAAAATATAGGTTAATTTCCAATAATATATTGGAACTGGCCATAATAGCTTGCATTTTTTATAGTTATTAATCAGGCTGTGAAATTGAAAATTAATATTGTCCTTCATAGTGACCAGATTGCCCAAAACGTTGGAGAATTATATATAGATGAATAGAGAATAGTCAAGGCATAATGGATCTATTTTATAAAGAAAATAAGTTTTAATAAAAAGAAAATTAGCAAATAACGAACCAAGGATGTAGATAAAAAAAATGATAAGGCGATAGTTCTCATGGTGGCCACCAGGGGCACTGATCATTGATAGTATTTCTCACAAGTACCAACAGAGTCTGAAAAAAAAAGTCAGTTACTTCACCCCAATTTTTGATTACTTTAATGAAAACTATTTATTTATAATTACTAGTAAAAATTGATGAGTCTACCAAGTATAGGTAGTTTCAAATGTTAAAAAAAAATTAATTTTTCATTCAGAACTATATACCTTCAGAACTATGAATAATACTGGAAAACCTAAGAGAACACCATTTAAAGTAGAGTAAATTTGCTAAAATATGAGCCCTAATAGAGCTATATAGGTTCAATAGTTCCCAAGATATAGCATTTTAAAAAGTAACATTTCATAAAAAATGTACTGAAAAATCAGTAGTTAGTGAATTTATTTTGAGAAATCTATATCTCAATAACCATTCGATATAGCGATGTCTATCAACACTCAAATTAGAACTAGCCAAGTGTACTATAAAGTAGTTTATGATGTTTATCCTCGTAGGAGTAGTAGTTTTCATGATATTCAACAAAATAAATTATGTTGATTTCTAGTTGTTTGGATAAAATATTTAATTTATTATTTATTTTATTTATTTATATTTACTAAATACAATTTTTTTTGTTGTAGATATGGTACAAAAACTTTGAGCAGTGTGTTGTTGCAATTCACAAAATATTTAACTACGAAAAAACAGATCAATGTGGTAAGCATTTTTTTTATGTGATATATGGTGTTTGAGTGCAAACACTCATCACAGTTAATTACTCTTGTAGCTGAAACAGTTTTAATTGTGGGTCTCGAATCTTAAATAGTGAAGGAATTATATTATACATCAAATTTTATTCACAAAAAATTATAATTATTATTTTTAATTTGCAGCTTCAGGACATTGAAAGGCTTGGAGTGGGAGGACTCACAGCTGAAATAGCACAAATAGACATCCGAAGAGCATGGCTAGAGAAAAATGTTCCTCTAATATTGACCTTCTTCAAATCAAATTTAAATTTTGGTTTGATTACTTCATAAATTAATCATTTTATTATTGTTTATTCCGTGATATTCAGCATCTATATTCCATTCAGAGGAAATATCATTCATTATTATGTTAATATTATATTTTTTATTCATACTATGCCTAAATTTTATACTTAAAAAGTGAAGATTCTTTCATAATTGTTTGGGATTTATCTAAATTATGTTCTCTTTATGTATGATTTTATTTTATATATTTTTTTTAATTCTCTTATTTTCACAATAAACTAGTGGAATGGTGTAGCCAAAGTATTATGATCAAAAGTAGAATAAATGGAAGGATTATCTCCTCTGAAAAATTTGTTATTAGACTTTTTTATTTTGTAAATTTGATTCTATTTTTATCCTAGGTATATGTAGAATGAATGAAAATCATTTTCATTTCTATAGAAAATATTGTATTTCATATTCCTAATGCATAGACATGATATGTTTCATCGAGATGTCTGACTGAAGAAAAAAAAAATGTGTTTATTTATTTATTTTTTTATATTTTGTTGTAAACTAATAAGTATTTAATTTTTTCAAAAGGGTTACAATAAAACTAATTAGGAATATAGATAAAAACCAAAAATATGAATTTTTTTTTTGAGTATGAAATGTGCTTGGTTTATTGGAATTTAATCCATCCTCTTGCATTTAATATGGTTTTTGTAGTACGTACCTAATGAGGTCGGGAATGAATTCCAGATTGTTATTTTCATATTTTTATGTAAGAACACCCCTTGATAGTTCAAGAAGTTCTGCTAGTATCAGGAAATAGTATAAACTTAATAAAAAAAAAAAATTGTTAATTGATACTAAGTGGTAGAAAACAAACTTACCAGACAAAAAATTATTGTTATTGATTAACTATCAGCAATTGGAGCAAAACTTAATAAAAAAAAATATTGTTATTAATTGGTTGTAAGAGGTTAGAGCTAAATTTATTACAAAAAATTGCTATAAAAATCGCTATAGGAAGGGACATAATATCTCTCCAATGTTCAATCTATAAATTAAACACTATTATAAATGAGGAGATGGTTGGAGTGCAGTCAGCAAAAAACACAAATAAGTAAAAACTTTTTTGCCAGAATTTCAGGCCTAAGAACAGAAAACAAGATATCAATAATAATCAATAAAAGGAATCACAGAATGATTAGAAAATAACCGGCACCAAAAAGTTGGCACTAATAAACCTGTTGAGGTCCTGAAATTCTGGCCGATATATTGGCACTAATAAATAAGTCTTTACTTATTTGTGTTTGTTACTGATCGCACCCCCAACTATCTTCTCGTCATTTATATATCCATGGTAACTATTAATTAATTATTATAAACAGTATTTTTTGGAGTGCAGGAAGGGGGGAAAAATCATATTAATGAATGTTGAAATGTAGATCGAATTAATTTATATTTTAATTTGTACTTCAATTGCTAACTTGTAAGGTTTGTTAGAATTAAACAAATGTTTGTACTTTTGTATTGTTATAAAAACACAGTGTAAATATGTCAAAGAATTATACATTTTTTATTTTTACAGTTTTTGTAAACTATGTTTCTTATTACAATAATTTTTTTAATAAATGTTCTTTTATTTCACAATTTGAATAAAACCCATATTTTAGATTAAAAGGTTACCTCATTAAAATTATTTGTAAAATTGCAATTGTTTGAAAACATGACCATTTGGATTTGAACAGTACCTTCTGATCAGCTGTAATCCAAGGAGATAAAAAAATTCATCACTTTTCTTCTTCTTTAGTTCTTCTTTGTCAATGACCAAAGTGACACTACACCTACTGCATGTTATAACGCTGGGTCTAACTTTAATATTACAAGAAATTTTTTTTTTTTTTTTTAATAAACTATTTACATTATTATTATATTACATAAACAACAATCATGAGGAGTGTAATCAAGGTAGAGAAATAAATAGGACAGAAGCTGAAAGGAAATTTTAGATTCTTATATTACAGAGTTTCTGTCGAGAAATAAATCAAACAATTAAAATACAATATCAAGTATTAGTATTAATTTTTTTCGAAGAAATAGCCCTTTTTTAAACTTCTTTTCTTTAATTCATTATTTGAATCGGGAGGTTTGCACATTACCAAGTTCATTGTTCTTAATTATTTAATGAAAAAGAACCAATTTTTACTTTCACTTACCTATCTGTAAAATATATTGTAATATCCTCTTTTGTTATCAATAGTTGATTTTTATATATAAATGATTTTAGATGTTTTTATTTTGTGTATATAGTTTCAGTATTGTTTATTTGTTGTGTCAAATCAAAAATCAAGCTAACTAATTTTGTTCAATAAAATATGCAATCACAAAAGATATCGTTCAAAGCTATGATGGCGGCATGTGTCCTGCAAAATGTCTGTTGAATCATGGCTATGTTGAGAAGATTCAAATATTTTAAAAACTTTATTTCAACTTCCCATCATAATTGAAATTATAATACATTTAAGAAAAAATAGAAGTTAATAATAAGTATTAAAGAAAATAATTCACAAAGGAAATCATAAGAAAAAACTCAAAACCCTCATTCTACAATCGATGTTGAGAACGAACAGTTATAGAAGGGGAAGGAAAAGAACTTGTTTTTTGGAATCATTCGTTGCTTAGGCGGGAGATGGATGACATAGCCTACAGGCAGGATGTCCTGTAGATCCCTTAGCTACTTTCAATGGTAGACATCTTGAAAAAAAGAAGACATTGAAGAGCCACCCAAGAAGAAAAAGGGACTCTTTATTTGGATCGCCAAACAACACACTTTGGTGGATGAGAAGTGAGTTGAAAACGGTTAGGGAACCAATGCTATATTTTGTTAGTGTTTGTTGGCAGAAAGATTGCCAACAGTCGGTGTTAGTTTGTTGAGAAAATCATCAAAGGAAGATTCTATGAAATTTGTTAGTTTTGTTCTACTTAAAATTAAATACATTTTTAAAAGAAATATTAATTTAAATTACGTGTTATTAAGAATTAGTGTTCTGATTGCCTAGAAACCTGCCCTGAGAATGAGAGTATAATATTATATATAATTAAAAATAAAAATTCTCATATTTATTTAATATTTAATCTTTTAATTTGACATTGTCATCTTCACAACTACATCTTAGGTATGAGAATTAAGTTAAAACTATATAAAATTCTATTTATTTTATTTTGAATAATTTTTTATTATTACAATATAGTAAGTAAAAGTATAGTGATCGTGCAAAATTGTGAATTCAAATTTTAGATGGACTTGCATGTTTTGAGGACCTCTGTGTCCAAAACCTAGTTTTGCAAAATTGTTGGTGTGTCTGTGGACAGCCTAGCTCTAAAACCAAAAATCATCGTATGTAATTTAGTTCTCTCAAAGTTCTCATTATAAGAAATAAAGAGGGAAATGCTTTATTTATAGACCAGGCTGCTCATTTTCATTATTTTACTACAATACACACGCATACTTCTCAATCGATGATACACATGATATCAATATATTTCTTTTTTACTTTCACTTACCTGTATGGAATATGTGCATAGTAAGAGAAAGTATTGCAATTGCGGAAAATATCGAATTCAAGTTTTCAACTAAATGATGAAAATTACAAAATTGTATTTAATATTTTTTAATACTTAAATTGGAGCTTAGATTTTGTTTATTTTAATTTTAAATTATTTTTTTACTTTTGTTGATATAAGAAATTAGACCTCACATATAAATAACAAATGCTTTATCATATGATTGAATATTCTAGATTTTTCTAATAAAAAATTTAAATATTCAATTTTGTATTAATAGGTTTCCATAATAACCAATTTAATATATCGTAACCATAGCAACAGGTCAAATATAAATAACTTTTAATTTTTTTAAAACATTACAATATATGTATAATATATTTTTATAAAATCTTCATTGGTTATCAGTGTTAAGAAACTAATCCATGCAATCTTTAATAATATTTTTTATTTATTATGAATGCCCTTATTAACTCCAAATAGGGCAGAAAAGTTACTTCGCAAGTTTATAAATGTTCAAAGTAAAGTATCTTTTCCTCATAATCAGAAAAAAAAAAACTAAATAAACAAATTATTGTCAATTCTAAGCATGATGAGCAAATAATAACATTAATTAGTTTTAAAAAAAGATTAAGCAGTTTTATTTCACCATTTCTAATGAATAGCATTCATTCTGTTATTTTTAGCGATTAAATACTTCAGCTGCTATGGCATTAATAAAGCATATTAAATAAACTTGTTACCTTTAATTTCTATTTATTAACTGTCATTTGAATTCTTTTTTTTGATGGTCCTGAAAGTAAGCATTTATCAACATGAGTTTATTTTAAAACTAGAATATATATGTTCAATATATTTGTAACATCCTGGTCCTCATTCATTGGCCATTTTAAAAAATAATCCTCTTCACACAAGTCTTATTATTATAATATATTTTCGAATTGTGTCATTATATATATATAAAACAGTTAATTTTCAGCAAAACATATGCATATTGACTTTTTCCCCATTTTTATCCATGCTTCATTTATTCTAACTTTGTTCATAATTAAAATTTTTATTGGTTATGGTAAATGGTTTTTTTCTATTATTTTTATGTTTAATAATTAAATATGAATACCACTAAAAAAAAAAAGGTTGTTTACAACTAATATACTTTTTATTGATCTTTGTAACTTTATTGTATTATTGAATTGTGTTTTTATGTTAAAATAATATTTCCTGTTTGTATTTTTCATTTATTTAAAAAAATCACCCATTAAATGAGAACAGTACCAAAATAATTTTTCTTACACTTGAATGTATTATATCATGATTTTGGGAAAAAGATTTTCTTTGTAACTTTCTACACTATTAGATTGATTTTTATTTACAAGTATTTATTGTTGTATATTATATTAATCCAAATCATCAAGTATTCTCCTAGGCCTTAATTTAAAGTCCCATTTAGGACGAGGAAGTCTACCTATGAATGCTTCAACCTCCTCCAATAATTGCTCTTCCTCTCTGCTCCTTACGAGGTCATAGTATGCCCAGACCATTTTCTCTTGTGAATATGTTTCTATCGCTCCTGGCTGAAGCATCCTTATTGTAGTTACCGCCCTTTCCGGTCTTGCGTTGTAGAAATTGACTAGGTAACAAGCAGCCATCGTACCACTTCGGCCTCTCCCCAGTCTGCAGTGGACAGCCAATGGCTATATAGAAAAAAGAAATATATATAATGATGAGTAGACTGTTGATCATAGATTATTTATATAAGGAGAAGATGATTTAGGGGTGTGGTCAGTGAAGAACTCAATTAAATAAAAACTTATTGATTAGTGCCAATGTCGGTAAGACTTTCAAGTCTTTATCACGGCTAAGAAAAAAAACAAGATAACAACCATAATGAATAAAAGGAATAACAGAATGATTAGAAAATAAGAAAACGACTAACATTATAGATACATAAATAGTGTTGAAAGAGATGTATAATTTAACTATTACAAAAAGATAAGGAGGTACGAGAAAAGTAATAATAAAATTAATTAAGAGATAAGAACAAATAATAAAATACATATGAAAATATAGTTAGTAAATATATGTACAAAATGAAAATTATTTAAAATAAAGTGATGAAAAGAGTGGAAAATAAAATGTAAATTTAAGTAAAATAACAAGATTACAGAAATTAAATATAAAGTTATATAATTCATAAGGAATAAATAAATATGAATATTTTAATTTATTAATAATTAGTTATGGAAAAAAAATGAGAAAGAGAATATACGTAACTAATGAAATGTATAAGTAAAATACTAGAATGAATGAAATGAAATATAAGGCTATATAAGACAAATTATTATTATTATATGGGCGACAGAGGTATAAATTCTATTAGGAAATACATCACATGGTTCTTGACGTGTTTTTTTTCTTGAGGTGGGTTCATCCTTCCCACGCCTATTTTTTTGTGAGTACCACCCGTTGGCTAACGGGCCTCACAAATGTCCGAGGGAGGTTGTGGGTGAGTTTTATATTATTTTATGCTTGAAAAAAGCCTGAATGGTACCGGGACTCGATCTGACAACCTTTGGGTTGGTTTGCTGCACCATTATAAGATAAAAGGAATAATTAAAAAAAAAAAAATGAGAAAGAAAATATACGGAACTAATGAAATGTGTAAATAAAATACTAGAATGAAAGAAATGAAATATATCATCGCTATATAAGACAAAAGGAATAATTAGTAAATATGACTATAATAACATCGGGGGTCATAAATTAATAATATTATATATAAATAGTTGACCGTATAATTCAAAATATGAAGAAGGTGGTTGTGGTCAAAAATAACAAATTATTTTTCAACTATTTATTATCCAATGTTTCGGCCCACTTTGTAGGGATTCATCAGTGCTGTTCAAGATGATAGCTTAACAGACTAACCAGACCAGTTAGGCCACTCGTCAAGGCTGTCACCAATACCTGCGGTGTTGTCTCCTTGAGTCGTTGTTGAACTGAGCAAGCTTTAAAGAAAACAAACCAAAACATCATAATCATAATTATATTAGCATGGTCTTATGAGGATGTAAAATAAAATAAAAAAGTGGGGCGAAACATCGGATAATAAATAGTTGAAAAATAATTTGTTATTTTTGACCGCAACCCTGACCATCTTCTTCATATTATAAATTAATAACGTGGTTAAGGAAGAAGTAATAAAAAAAAAAATTAGAGAAGAAGGTGTGTAAAAAAAAGATGAGAAAAAAATAAATAAAACATTAAAAAAATGTACCGATAGGGTCAATATATTTGGGGATCTTGAGGCTCAGTCAATAATAAAACTGTATTTGGGCAATGTTTCAAGATTTTATTGTTCTTATAGTCGTTTCTTTAGTGAAAAAAAAACAATATTTTTTTAAATAAGTTTTTCTTAATCAATTTAACATTAAAGAGTACAGAATACAGATTGAAATTAATAAATAGGAACATTACTGACAATTTTTCAGTAACTAATGTATTTTACATAGCTAATAACTGTCCACTTTAACAGATTCGCACAAGTTTTGGAATAATTCTAAGCAAGAACGAAAGGTAAGTGGGTTATTTGGTTTTCCAGATCCTAACTGTTCTTACCAGCAGGAATTGATTAGATCTGTTTATTTCTGTTTTGTTTTTTATATATTTATTATATGTAGTGTGTCTTATGAGTTTATGAGATTAATTAACATGAATTTTAATTATTTGTGATAATTTCTTTTAGACTAATTTTTTTCTTACTGTGCATGATTTTGGGTATATCAAATATGAATGTACGTTCTGCTTGCCTGAAACAAGTAAGTAGAGCTATTTAAACTAATTATACGATACAATAATCAAAGCTACCTAGTAACACAAAAAAAATCAGGATCTTTAGTCGTATAATGTTCGAATTGTTTACAATCCCCTTTTTTTTTAATCCCATAACCAGTGGTTCAACATGACTAATAAATTTTCCAAATTGTTAAAGAAAATCAAAACGTATTTTTATGTGTATAGATATTTAATTCTTCCTGATGAGAAGTGAAAGAGAAATTAAATATAAGCATTAAACCAATGATGGATTGAATTATAAAAATCAGTAAAAGATACATCAAAATTAAAATGATAAAGAACCAACTGATTGATTTGTTTTAGAATATTTTGTTATTTATCTTAATGTTTACTCAGAAGGAATAATCTTCCTACTATTGATTCAAATTTCGTTGTGTTTAAGTTGATATTTTAAATTAATTATTAAAATTATATATTATTAAAAAATGTTCAACTAATTATTAATTATCATAAGGATGGGATGCCGATCAGGTGGACAGCTGAAGAGGTCAAGAGATGTCATTTGATAGTTCAACATATTATAGAAAGATTTAGGAGAAATAAAACATTTTTCAAGCCATAAATAGTCATAATTCTTATTGTAATTTTCTTATGGACGTTATGATAATTTATAATTTATAATTAGGCTATGAAATGATGAAATCAACGCTTGGATAGATCCTGGGCAGCCAGCCAAATCAGCTCTAAAATTATTCCATCAAGGTGTCAATACGATTGGCAGTACTTTATTTTTTCTTTGACAGCTTGCTCATATTAAAGTTGTAACTAATAATATAGAAATATAATTTTTAATTAGCTTCTAGGAAAATGATTTAAAAAGATGATGAATTTGTAAAGTTCACGTCTAATATGAAAAAATCTTGTTCAATTTTTAAATATGCATAATAGCATATGCTATATATTGTCGTGGAATTTTACATCTCTTATTGAATAAAATCAGAAAATGTTCACAGTTGACAAAAACAGAACAGAGACATTCTGAATTAAACAATTACGTATAGAATATTATAACAAAAATTAAAAAGGCTGATTAATAACAATAATATGAAGAAAACATTGTTATTTTAAAGATCTAAGAAAATGTATATATTGTATATGTAAAGTCATAATTTATTTGAAAAATCTGAATTAAGAATAATTCTTTTGAAATAGAGGATTATTAGACATTTTTATCAACATAATAATGTATTTTGCAGATAAATAACATATATTTGTTCATTTATAAGTGTTTTCAGTTTTTGGTTAGTAAATTTAAATATTTGAACATGAAAATCATTTTTGCTAAAAAGCTGGAACAATGGAGTCTAAATGAAAAATATGCCGATCGCAGTTGACAATATATTGCAACATTGAAAATTTATGAAATGTGCTATTTTAAGCGCGCTAAGTAGATTAAGTTTTTAAAAGATTAAAAACTAATTAATAATTATTTTTGAACATGAAAACACAGTAAATGATGATTGAAAAGAAAAAAAATACTTCCGTTTGTTCTATATTACTAGCTGAGGCCAAGCACTAATCAAGTGGATCTTACAATTCCATCTCAGAAGCCATCTAAGTAAAGCATATGCAGTCTCGCTAGAGAAAGTTATTCTATTTTGAAATAAGTACAATTTATTTTTTCTAACTACAAAATTACTTAATTAATAAATAGAATCGTGTAGATGATATAATTAAACAATGAATTACTGGAGCAGAAATAATTATTAAAATAAATCATCTAAAACAGGAGTGAACTTCAATCAAGATCTAACCACAAGTATTTTATGAAAATCATAAAAATTTAATTTAAGATATAATGTTTACATTTAAGTTTATATTTTGTTTATTTAAATTTTAAATTATTTTTACTTTTGTTTATATAAATAACAAATGCTTTATCTTATGATGAATTATTATTTCAAATAATCAATTTAAATATTTAATTTTCAATTTAATTTCGTACTAACATTAATAAAATTTTGTAGTCAGAAGTGTTAATTGTTTAATGTTTCCATACCAACCCAATAAATAAAGTGCAACCATAGCAACAAAAGACACATCCTTCAGGTAATATATATGTATATTTTTTGATAAAATAAAACATTATAACCAGCCATACTCTATGCCTGTGCGAATTTGCCATTGCTTGGCAAATGTGTAGGGGCATCTTTGCTGTTTAGTTACAATAGACATTCCAAAAAAACTTTATTAAAATGAAAGTTGAATTTTTTGAAGGTTAACCATTGAAATTTTTACCTTTAGGAGTTTTGCCTCTTAGTCATAGGCTAGAAGTTATAAGTTTGCCAGTTTATGTCTAAACTTAGAGTAGGTTTGAGTGAGTGAAAATGTGACTTGTTGCCCATGAATGAGTGATGAGCCCCACCAGAGGTCAATAGTATTTAGATTCGAAATGTAAGTTACCCATCAGCAGGACCTTAGGAATCAAATTTAAATACTCTATACAACTATTTTTCGAACGATTTTTATAAACAGCCATCTCTGTGGTACAGAAGTTTTAAAGTCCCTGTATTGAATTTCGTTTTCAAAGTTAGTGACCCTTTATATAAACTAATAACAAACAATATAACCAAGCTGGGATTTCTACATTTAGAACAAGACCCGGCAAGAAAAAAAGCAGTTATTTCACCCCAATTTTTTATACTTAAATGAAAACTATGTATAATTACTGGTCAAAACTGATGAGTCTGCCAAGTATAGGTAGGGGGAATAAAAAATGGCAGCTGTTTAAAAACCTTAAAAAACATTAAGTTTTCATCTGGAGCTCTATATCTTAAAAGCTACCAACAACACTAAAAAATTTAAAAGAACATTATTTAAAGAAGAGTAAATTTGGTGAAATATTAGTCCTACTAGAACTATATTTATGTGCAATAGTTCTCAAGATGTAGCTTTTTAAAAAGCAACATTTCATAAAAATGTACTGAAAGATCAGCAGTTTGTTTTGAGATTTATTTTGAGAAATCTATATCTCAGAAACTATGTGATGTACAGATGTCTATTAGCACTCAAATTAAAGCTAGTTTAACGCACTATAAAGTACTTTATGACCTTTATATGTATAGGAACAGTGGTTTTCATTTGTTCTAAAATAAATTGATTTATAGTTGTTCGGACAATAAGTTTGATTTATGAAAAACTTTATTTCAGAAACCATAGGACATACAAATGTCTGCCTGCAATAAAATTAAAGCTAGTTAAATTTACTATAAAATAGTTTAATGGAATAAAGTGGCTTTAATTTGAGTGCTAACAGACATTTTTTAGTCAAATGTTTTTTGAGATTTAGATTTTTCAAAATAAATTCATTAACTACTAATCTTTCAGTACGTTCTGTACTACAATTTTATGAAATGTTGCTTTTTAAAAAGCTATATTTCGAGAACTATTTAACGTAAATAGCTCTATTAGGGCTTATAGTTAAGCAAATTTACTCTTCTTTAAATGATATTCTCTTAGATTTTCTAATGTTGTTGGTAGTTTCAAAGATATAGAGCTTCGAATGAAAAATTAATTATTTTTAACGTTTTGAAACAGCTACCATTTTGTATTTCCTCTACCTATACTTGACAGACTCATCAATTTTGACTAATAATAATAGTAGTTATCATTAAAGTAATAAAAAATTGGGGTGAAATAACTGTTTATCCCCCTCTTGGGCTCTTGAACTAATTCGTCAGAATAAAACATTAAAACAAAAACGTCACTTCATATTTAATAATATAAAAAACACAAAAACTATATGTCCTATTGTGATGATAGGTATCCTCTTAGCAAAAGGTTTTATTTATATATATA
>NW_027107549.1:602972-608696 GCF_000696795.3 Halyomorpha halys | reverse complement strand
GCAAGTATCCGATTCGGTTCTCATGATACGCGGGGCAATTTGTGTAAAGATGGAAACAATCCTCCAGGGCCGTTCCATCACAAGCTGGACAAAGATTCTGTGGGTCCAAAGTATATTTGTGTGGACCGACACTAATATACTTTAACAGTAATTGCATATATACTGGAGAGTCATGGTTAGGCAATTATTCTCATTATTGGCAGCTGATTTTTAGTTAGCTTTGAGGAGCATCCGCTTTAATGAAGACCCTACCGTACCACGGGAAATATCTCCATTCTCGTAATAACGAGAGGGCTTTACCCTTGACAAAGTCTCTATATCTATCCAAGATCTCCCACATTTTAATTTTGATACTTACCGGATCATTAAGTAGTATCGGGTTAAACATTCCGAAGCTCTTCAATATTTTTCTTATCTGCGTTACCCAATTATATTGCAGACTCAAACGGTTGTTACTATGAAGCTGCAGCAGCTTTAAATAACATTGTTTCACGAAGCGAGTACAAACTAGTTGAGTTTATGTTAGACAGTGTTACTTTATTATTCTATACTTAGTTATGGTTCCAGTAGGGTGTGCCTTATAAAAGTTATAGACCAGAAACTGAAAAAAGTCCCACCCTTCTGTGAGCTCACCTCTTTGTTGAAGAAGGCGACCTTGCAGGTGTTGATGAAGGCGACGATCTGATCCATCGTCGGGGGCTCGAATTCCAAGACGTCGATGGGAGTCCAGCGGAAGTTAAACGGGAAGTACTCGAAGGGGGGCTGCTTCTCTGGGGACAAAGAAACAAGATGGACGATCCCGTTCTCCTCTAAGTACTTGATGTTCTCCTTGCTCTTGGGGTAGCCCATGATGGCCAATTCGCCCTTGATGACCCACTTGAAGTTCCATGGCGGGTAGGACTCGACGCTGTCTAGTTCGGAGCTCATGGTGGACTGAGGGGCATTTGGCAAGGAGCCTTCAGCTGATGTTCATTGTTGCCAACGGTGTCTGTGCCAAGTATTATGTAATCGTCTTTGATAGTGTAAGTGATATTCAAATATTGAGTAAGCGAATAAACAGACGAAGGAAGATATCAAGGTATTTAGGCAGATTTGGCATTTCGTCCACTTGTTTACTAGCCTGGACAAAATGGACATCATTATTGGTTTTGGGGTTCTTGTTTAGACGATGGATGACCAAGAGAATTATTCTTTTCTTATTATTTCAATTAGTCCAAGAGCCCAAGAGGAGAAAAAAATCAGTTATTTCACCCCAATTTTAGATCACTTCAATGAAAACTATGTATAATTACTAAGTTGATGAGTCTGTCAAGTATTGGTTGGTGGAATACGAAATGGCGGGCGGCTGTTTCAAAACGTTAAAAAAAACATTTTTTCTTTCTGTGCATTATGTCTTTAAAATCATCAACAACACTAGAAAACCTAAGAGAACATCATTTAATGTGCTAAAACATGAGCCTTAAAAGAGCTATTTACGTTCAATACTTTCCGAGATGCAGATTTTTTGAAATCAATGTTCTGTAAAATCAATATTTAGTGAACCATTAGACGTACAGATGTCTATTGTCACTCAAATTAAAGCTGGTCCAATGTACTATAAAGTAGTTTATAACGTTTCATAAGGGCTGTGGTTTTCATGATATTAGCATATGAAAATGAATTTCACTTATAAAATTTTGTCCCAACCACTAGAAATAAATTTACTTTAGCAAATATCATGCTAACTACTCCTAGGAAGATAAATGTCATAACTTACTTAATAGTACATTAAACTAGCTTTAATTTAAGTGCTAGTAGACATCTGTACGTCGAATGGTTTCTGAGATGTAGATTTCCCACAATAAATTCACCTACTACTAATTTTTGAATACATTTTCTATTAAATGTTTTTTTATTTATTTATTGACATTTACAACTGTATATAAAATACAAACAATTCATTTGCATATACAAACAATTCATATGCAGTGCATTATATCATAATGATATAATACTGCATGTAGAGAAACTACCCATTGGTAGCACTCCATGGGTCCATTAAACTAGCTTTAATTTGAGTGCTAATAGACATCTGTACACCACATAGTTCCTGAGATATAGATTTCTCAAAATAAATTAACTCACTACTAATCTTTCAGAAGATTTTTATGAAATTTTGCTTTTTAAAAAGTTATATTTCGAGAACTATTGGACGTAAGTAAATAGCTCTTTTAGGGCTAATATTTCAGCAAATTCACTCTTCTTTAAATAATGTTCTCTTAGATTTTCTAGTGTTGTTGGTAGGTTTTAAGATATAGAGCTTCGAATGAAAAATTAATGTTTTGAAACAGCCGCCATTTTTTATCCCCCCTACCTATACTTGTCAGACTCATTAATTTTGGCTAGTAATTATAAATAGTTTTCATTACAGTAATCAAAAATTGGGGTGAAATAACTGACTTTTTATCTTCCCGGCTCTTGTACTAATTGATACTAATCCGGTGTGGAGGTTGACCAATGGATCACAATTTTACTCTACATGGCAAAAGGCTTATGCAAATTTACAAAATAGTATGTGAGATGGCAACACTGCGTGGGCAACACTGACGAGCGAGAGCGGAGAGAAGGTTTTTGTTTTTTGGAGTAGAGTTCGATAATTATAGTGTGAGTGCGTATATTTGTCCTAGTTTGGTGAAAGTTATATTAATATTTGATAAATTAATTTTGACTTCTGAGTTGTGAGGGACTCTTTCTTTTATTATTGAGATTATTCTCTAACCTATAAAGTAAGTGTTTAAGCTAATATTATTGTTGTTGTCTGGGGCTTTAGGGCGTAAAACCCTGAGGTCATCAACGCCCATGTTTCGTGCTTTATATTCTATTTCTATAATTCTATTTCACTTTAAATAATTTCGAAAAAAAATTAAAATAATTACTTCTGTTGGTATTTTTTTTATTACGTTTAACAGTTTTTCTGGTTTAAATCTTATTCAAAAGGCCATTCCTTTTTAAGAAAACTAAGACCATTTCCACGTTCTTCTGGTCATCATTCAGAGCATCCGATACATTCGGTCGTACTCCCAGTCTACTCAAGTTCGCAGAATAAAAATGACATTTCTCAAATATGTGACTGATTGTAAGTACACTGTTGCAGTATTGAAATTTTGGCGGTGGTTGCTTACTGATCAGATATCTATGAGTTAAACTCGTATGACCTATTCTCAATCTGGCAATAGCTACCTCCTCCCTGCGATTGGAACGGTTTGATGTGGTCCATGGTTTAGTGGTTTTTTTGATGGTTTTTAATTTGCTTGGCGGGCTTTCATCCCACATGGCTTGCCAACTAGATAATATCTCATTTTTCATTGGAAGACTTATTTCTTGTGGTGTCAGAATGGCCGTACCCTGACCTGGAAGAGCAAGTGCTTGTTTAGCAGCAATGTCCGCCAGTTTATTTCCAGTGATCCCCACGTGACCCGGCACCCATATATAATATTGAGCTAATATAATATTGAGATCTATGGTATTGTTTATTCTTCATCTCTTATTTTCTCCATTAAAAAAAAGACTATAGCCCCTACATAGTAAATAAATATAAAAAATTTATATGTAAATTGGAATTGTTTGGTTGGGTACTTAACTTTTAAATTAACACTAAAAACACTGTTTAATAAAAAACAAACAAACACAGAAAACAAAAAACTTCTTCTTTTTGTCCATTTGTCCAGATAATTAAAATTTATTTTTTTTGTCCGCGATGGATGAAATATGTCCATCTTGTCTAATATTGGACAAAATCATATACGTCCTGATTTTTTACCAATAATGAAATAACTGTTCTGTTAAATACAGAATAAATTAGGTTTTGTAAAGAATAAATAAGGATTTTAAAAATTTATATTGTGTATAAAAAAGTTTATATAATAAAATGTGTAAAAAAATCAGCCTTTTGGAAAGATACAATTATAAATAAGAAAGAGGTTGCCGAAGACAAGCCGACGTGAGATCAATGAACCTTCTTGCACCTGTACATCCTCCTGATCTTCTGGATGTCCTGCTTGGAAGCGTTGTCCCTCTGGCCCAGCTCGACGTTGGGCTGTATGGGCACTATGGTTGGCTGACCGTTCGCAGAGAAGGCGTTGGCCGAGTAGTGCATCACGCTCTTGTAATCGTACCCGATTCCCATCGAGTCCGTATCAGATTTCTTGGCTTTGTCGAAGTTCGATTCCCGTCCTGGAACAGAGGAAAGTTCAATCACATATGTAGTACATGAGCAGGAGAGAATAATAGGCAGATATTTCACTGCAATTTTTAATTACTCTAATAAAAACTATGTATAATTACTAATCAAAATTGATTAATCTGCCAAGTATAGGGTAGGAGGAATACAAAATGGCGGCTTATTCAAAACGTTAAACAAATTATTTTTTTATTCATAGCTCTATAGAGAGAGAAATACTTTATTCATCTATGCTGCCTAAATACATCGGGTTGCCATCTCACACAGCATACTTATCAATCCGTAATCGGACATATATAAATTACACATACATGGTATAATCAGAAAAAAAGAGATACAATAATAGGATATAATAAACAATTTTTTTAACCCCTACAGTTTCCTTTTACAATCCATTTCGGACTGTACAACCAATACAAATGTTTAATTCATTCCTATTTTTCTTTCTCATTTCTGCTCAATTATTCAATTCACCCGATCAACAAATTCGCTCTCCGGAATTCACCCTAGATCCTCTTAAGTGACCCGCTAAACAAATTCAATATAAGACGGTAATGTGAGATCAGACCATCATTCATAGTCACAGCAGTAGATCAGTCTACCAAGAACAAACAAATAGACACTTTTTACGAGAATAAGAATAACACCTAGATTAAAAGGAAAATATAATAAAAAAACCGGTTACAGGAAACACTTAAAACTACCAAATACCTAATATAACAACATTTAATTTTTTTTTTTTTTTTTTCTTACCTCCTAATTTTATTTATTTAAAACTATTACAAATATATACTACTTAAGACTAAGGATTATACATACAAGTATTTACATGTTATCTTCTTTTGCCTTGTGGCATTATAAGATGTGGAACAACATTTAAAGTAGATTTTAAGTAAGCTCTAAAAGAGTTAATAATGTTCAACAGTATCCGAGAAACAGTTATTTTTTTAAAAAACATTTCATAACAAAATAACGAAAAACCAGGATTATTTAAATTTATTTTAGGAAATCTATATCTTAGGAACCATTCCACGAACATTTGTCTATATGCACTCAAATTAAAGATAGTTTAATGTACTATAAGGTAGTTTATGACATTTATCTTTTTAGGAGTAGTAGTTTTTATGATATTTATTAAAGTGATTTTTAGCTGTGTGGACAAAAGTTTATATGAAAAATTCATATTTATTTACGAATATCATAGAAAATACTACCCATACGAACATCAGTGTATTGAAGAAGTTTGTCGGGGCTGGCAATAGCTACCTCCTCCCTGCGATTGGAACGGTTTGATGTGGTCCATGGTTTAGTGGTTTTTTTGATGGTTTTTAATTTGCTTGGCGGGCTTTCATCCCACATGGCTTGCCAACTAGCTGATATTTTAATTTTATCGGAAGACTTATTTCTTGGTGGCCGTACCCTGACCTGGAAGAGCAAGTGCTTGTTTAGCAGCAATGTCCGCCAGTTTATTTCCAGTGATCCCCACGTGACCCGGCACCCATATA
>NW_027107549.1:589823-602417 GCF_000696795.3 Halyomorpha halys | reverse complement strand
CAAAACCATATTTATTTATTTTATGCCGACGTTTCGACCTGAGTTTCAGGTCTTCATCAGGGGTTGTGTCGTAGAGGAGGGAAAGATTAGTACTTGGCTGAGTCAATTTTTCCTAAGATTTATATATAGTTTTCATTAAAGTAATGAAAAATTAGAGGAAAATAACTGATTTTTTTCTTTTGGGCTCTTAAACTATTATTATTATTTGTTAGTTGAAAATTATTACGATTATTATTCTCTTCATAAGGAGTATTTCATTCATTTATCTATTTGTTATATTTCATTACTCTATTTAGTGATATTATTTTCATTCTGTCATTAATTGCCTTTTTCACATTGCTTATATTTCACTTTTTAGCTCATTTTTTTTTTTTAGTAATATTTTTTTGTTATAGCTCTATTATATGAATTTAATTATTAGTTTAATAGCTAAGAATAAATTCAAAATTTTATTGTATGTTGTAAGCCGTTATTGCCTCCTTAACGTTCCAATAATCAAAAGTATTGCAAAAAAAAAAATTATGTTTATTATTTTGTATGTTATTACAGTTCTGACCTATAGATGTTGCTATCTGGTCGGATCACATTTAAACAAAAAAAAAAAAAAATTATGAGTGGAAAAGATGGTCGGGGGTGCGTTCACCAAAAAAATACACATAAACAAAAAATGATTTATTCATGCCAACGTTTCGACCTGAGTTTTAGGGTTTCATCAGGGAGCTTCAGTAGAGATTCTGACTAAACCTTATTAATCTACGGTCAAATATCTACGCCTTAGTACGCCTCAGTACTAATCTTTCCCTCCTCTACGACACAACCCCTGATGAAGACCTGAAACTCAGGTCGAAACGTCGGCATAAAATAAATAAATATGGTTTTGTTTATTTATGTTGTTCTTTGCTGACCGCACCCCCCGACAAACTTCTTCAAGCATTAATCTACGGTCAACTACTCTACACCTCAATATGAATATCAGTGTACTTTATAGTACGTTAAACAAACTTTACTTTGTGTGCTAGTTGACGTCTCTACATCTAATGCTTTCTGAGATATATTTTTTTATAAATCAAAACTCTTATCTGAACAAGTAGAAATCCGAATTTTGTGAATTTATTTTGTCAAATACCATAAAAACTACAACTCCTACGAAAATAAACGTGATACACTACTGTATGGTAAATTATATCTCTTTAATTTGATTGCTAATAGACATCTATACGTCCCATGGTTCCTGAGATACAGACTTCCTAAAAATAAATTCACTGATAACTGATTCTTCAGTGTATTTTTTATGAAACAATATCTCGAAAACTATTAAACCTATTTATTACGTTAGTCAAAATAAAACTTGTTTAACATACTATAAACTACACTTATCTTCGTAGCGGTAGTAGTTTATATGATATTTACATATGAATAAGAATTTTTCATATAAACTTTTATTCACACTACTATAAATCACTTTATTTTATTAAATATCATGAAAACCTACTACTCCTATGAAGATAAATAATATAGGCTATTATATAGAACAGACAACTGTACGTGTGGTTCCTAAGATATAGATTTCCCAAAATAAATTTAAATATTACTGATTTTTCATTATTTTGTTATGAAATGTTGCTTTTAGAAAAAAACTGTTTCTCAAGAACTATTGAACATAAATACCTCATCTAGGATTCATATTTTAATAAATTTACTCTACTTTAAATATTGTTCTATTAGGTTTTCCAATGTTTTAGGTCGTTTTAGCAAAATGGAGCTCTAATGAGAGAATGAAAAATAATTTTTATAAAATTTATAATCTTAATATTTTCTTGAGACTGGTTAATTTTTTTAAAAATAAATAATTTAAATTCTATCCACTATAGTCTCAAAACCTTTTATTTCTCTTGTAAGTCCGACGTTTCGTACAATCCGGCCATCTTCAGGGGCAATCTACTTAGTACAACTTTGAAATTATATAATTTAAAAAACTCTAAACTCCATGCAGGCTATTCTATAAACATCAATTTCTAATTAGTCAATATTCACTTAAAACAAAATCAAAATCATTTATCACAGACACTATTCCTTAAAACTTTTATCGATTCTTTATAGAGTTGTGATAAAAGTTTTAAGCATGGAGTTTAGAGTTTTTTAAATTATATAATTTCAAAGTTGTATTAAGTAGATTGTCTCTGAAGATGGCCGGATTGGCCGAAACGTCGGACTTATAAGAGAAATAAAAGGTTTTGAGACTATAATGGATAGAATTTAAATTATTTATTTTAAAATAATTTTTATAAAGTTTTAAAACATCCACCATTTTCTATCCCCCTAACTACACTTGGCAGACTCATCAGTTTCTACTCATAATTATATATAGTTTCCATTAAAGTAATCAAAAATTGGTTTGAAATAACAGAATTTTTCTCTTCTTGGGCTCTTGGATTATTTCGATCATAGAATGTATGAACCAAATCACCAAAATTTGGAAAAAGTTATGAACAAAATTTATATCCGAAATATTTAGCTGATAGGTTTGAGAATGTCTTTAGCTCATTTGGCAACGTTAGGAGTGAATTGATCTCTTAAGTAAATATCCCTTAAAATATGGTCTCTTAATTTTAAAATTATTGGAGAAGTTTGTCGGGGGGTGTTGTCAGAAAAGAACAACATAAACAAATAAAACCATGTTTATTTATTTTATGCCGACGTTTCGACCTGAGTTTCAGGTCTTCATCAGGCGTAGAAGGTAGGCCTACAACTGAGTGAGTTGTAAGCCTACCTTCTACGCCATAAACCCTGATGAAGACCTGAAACTCAGGTCGAAACTTCGGTATAAAATAAATAAATATGGTTTTGTTTATTTATGTTGTTCTTTACTGACCGCACCCCCCGACAAACTTCTCCAATCATTAATCTACAGTCAACTATCTACACCTCATTTTAAAATTAATTTTTATATTTTACTTGAGTCTTTTACAATACAAAAAATATTTGAATCGTCAAAAGAAGTATAAACAATAACACTGTTACCTGCTTGAATGTTTTGGAAGTTGACGGTGACATATTGGTCCCTCTCCCATCTGTTCTGTTCGTGGAGGAATCCGAGTGCGTGCATCATCTCATGCATTACCGTGCCTTTCTTGACGAGGCATCCTGGAGACTGGAGGTTGAGTTCTTGAGCGCCGCCGATCCTGCCCACAGAGCTCCAACAGCCTGTGGGTCCGCTAGTAATCACGACGTAGTCCATCTCGTTCGATCTTGGCACGAATCTGAAGGAAAAAATCGAGAAATAGTACAAGAAATAATAGATCGCCTGGAAATAAGAAGACACAACTAATTGAAACAAGGAGAACTCTGTCAATAAGATGGATGTTAGTGGGTACAGCAGAGCAACCATTGAAACAGAAGTAGATGGGCATAGAACGAGAAGAGAACCTAGAAAAAGGAGAGAAGATGGCATAAAAGAAACATTTGCAACCATAGGAATGTGTGTAGAAGAGGATTGACACAATAGAAGCAGGCACTGTAAGGGGTACCCTCACACTGCAACGGTGGTAGGCAGAGCTCTGATGATGAAGTAGAATATAAAGGATATTTCAGGATCAAGTGTCCTAATTGTATCAATAAAGGATCTCAAAACAAGAAAAAAAATTCCCTAAGAGGTTATATTAACGTTAACGCTTTATTCAAGATATATTCAAGTTAAAGTTTTTCATTGTCATGAATTATTTAGGTTTACTATTTTACTAGTGAAATGTAAACATTTACATTCATACTAAATTTTGTTCAAATTGAGCATTAGGACAGGATTGGCATTTTTATTTTACAGCAGCAGTGGATGAATGACACTGGATTAGTTATTGTTTTTAAAATTTCAATTGTCCTTCTTCGTAAAGAATTAATGTCATAGACCGAAATTTAAGTCAATCCAAACCAAATAACTCAGATCTGGTGAGCGAACAACTAGAGTGTTTTTAACATTTATGAGTATCAACTCTGAAATTTTTTTTATTATATCTATAGGGACCTCTACATGGTCAATCG
This sequence comes from Halyomorpha halys, assembly GCF_000696795.3. Lineage (NCBI taxonomy): Eukaryota > Metazoa > Arthropoda > Insecta > Hemiptera > Pentatomidae > Halyomorpha > Halyomorpha halys. Next base: position 598,382 of record NW_027107549.1, on the reverse strand, counting down.
GATTGACAGTCATAATTCAAAAGCATAATTGAATGATCATGTCGAGGTGGTCGTGTTAGACTGACTCCAATTGAAGATGTGAGGTATTCTATAAAAGAAGGCGCTGATAATGCGTGTTAGGAGATGAAGTCTCCTATTAGTTCCAGGATTAGTTTACAGAAACTAGACGTAAATCATTGAAGGATGGAAATTGTTCAAGAGCTGAGAAAGAAAAAAGGCAGTTATCTCACCCCAATTTTTTATTACTTTAATGAAAACTATGTATAATTACTAGTAAAAACTGATGAGTCTGCCAAGTATAGGTAGGAAGAATAAAAAGTGGCGACTGTTTCAAACCCTTAAAAAATCATTAAATTTTAATTCGGAGCTCTATATCTTAAAAACTACCACCAACACTCGAAAATCTAAAAGAACGTTATTTAAAGAAGAGTAAATTTGCTAAAATATGAGCCATAATAGGGCGGTTTACGTCCAATAGTTCTCGAGATATAGCCTTTTAAAAGGCAACATTTCATAAAAATTTACTGAAATATCAGTGGTTAGTGAATCAATTTTGAGAAATCTATATCTCGATAACCATTCGACGTACAGATGTCTATTAGCACTCAAATTAAAGCTAGTATAAAGTAATTTATGTCCTTTACAATCGTAGAAATTATAGTTTTCATGATATTTGCTAAAATAAATTGATTTATAGTTGTTCGGACAATACGTTTGATTTATGAAAATCTTTATTTCAAAAATCATTGGACGTACTGATGTCTGCCAGCACTAAAATTAAAGCTAGTTAAATGTTCTATGAAATAGTTTATATTCTTTTTCTTTGTAGAAGTTTTTATGATATTTGACAAAATAAACTCACAAAATGTAAATTTCTAGTTGTTCGTATAAAATGTTGGATATTTGAAAAAAATATATCTGTAGATCTATAAGACGCACATATGTCTGCCAAAACTCAAAATAAAAGAAATTTAACTTAATATAAAGTAGTTTATGACACTTATCTTCGTAGGGGTAGTAGTTTTTAGGTTATTCACATATGAATATAAATAACTCCTACGAAGATAAACATCATAAACTACTTCATAGCTCATTAAACTAGCTTTAATTTGAGTGCTAATAGACATCTGCACGTCAAAAGGTTTTTGAGATATAGATTTTTCAAAATAAATTCACTAACTACTGACCTTTCAGTCCGTTCCATACAACATTTTTATAAAACATTACTTTTTACAAAGCTATATCTCGAGAACTATTGAAAATAAATAGCTCTATTAGAGCTTACATTTTAGAAAATTTACTCTACTTTAAATGATGTTCTCTTAGATTTTCTAGTGTTGTTGGTAGTTGTAAAGATATAGAGCTCCGAATGAAAAATTAATTTTTTTTATCGTGTTGAAACAGCCGCCATTTTTTATTCCCCCTACCTATACTTGGCAGACTCATCAATTTTGACTATTAATTATACATAGTTTTCATTAAAGTAATAAAAAATTTGGGTGATATAACTGCCTTTTTTCTCCTCTTGGGCTCCTGTTCTAAAACTTCACTACAGTCGCGGAGGGGATTATAAATCCTTCAGAATCTAGCTGTAAGTTCTTGCGAAATGAATACAAGGTATATGATTGAGGAGAGATCCAGAGGAGACTTTATAGTGAAATAAAGTCAATACACATTTCCAAAATTAACACTAGAGTATACTGACCTACTATCTATGTCGTTATTCACTGCCTCCTGAGGAGGAGAATTCTCTGAAGAGGAACTTCGAATTTCGGTTCATCAAGTTTCGCTAATTTATGTCTCTGCAGGTATCAAATGCCATCCAGAGATGCAATGTTTAAGATGTTAGCTTTTAGTGGATCAGAAGATTCTATTGTAATCTTTACTAATTTAAATAATGAATTTAGCAGTGTAATAATATAATTAATAGTTAAATACAATACAAGTTAAATTATTTACAAGAAACAATACACATATCAATATACAATGTCTGTTACAGTTCACATTGTGGCAGTAGAAGTTCCTCACGTCGGCTTCTTACGGTTTATGGTTAGAGTATAGACTAGCAGATAGCGTAGTCGTTACAATCGAATTTGACAAATTTGTTGGTAATCCATCAGTCTTACTGCAACACCATCAATCTCAACGACCATCTTTAATTTTGCTTTAATCCAAAATCCTCCGTAAAATCCTTGATACTCCTTATTACGTCACAAATAAACTCATCCACAAAGACCTTAACATCCCATTCGTTGCAGATTTGGCCCAGAACAGATATGCGTCTTTTCATTCCAAACTCCTTAACCATCCTATCATATTAATTCTTAATCTCTCTTCCTTAACAATTCCTGATAATCCTCCGAGGCGTCTGAAAAGAAGATGGACACGGGACCTTCTAATTTAAATTAATGCTTGAAGTACCACCAATGAGTGGTTCCTTCCCAAGATTGTCAAGTGTAAATGGAATATTCCACATATTTACTTATTGTATTTATTATTTGTACAGTTGTAAATTACATTAAATAAATAAATAAAAATTTTTGCTTTAATCATTCCAACTGACCGTGACCTTAATTATATTAAGAAAACTTTTTTTTTTTAAATATTTATTTATTGCTATTTACAACTGTACATTATAATACATTTAGTAAATCTGATCTAAGTTAAATTGGAGTGTTACAGGCGTGTAGAGAAACTACCAATTGGTAGCACTCTAATGACATTTTACATTAGCTGGTCTCGTGGCCATCTTCTTTTCAGGCCACGGAATGGAAGAGGATGCAAGATTAGAAACTAGGGGGTTTGACTGGTTAGAGAGTTTATACTGGAAGGAGTGATATCTGGTCCGGGCTAGATCGGTTACATAGGGAACATTAAGGTCTTTATGTATGATTTTATTTGTGACAAAAGGAGCATTGAGGATTTTATACGAAGGATTTTGGATTGTAAGGATTGAATACGAGAGGAATTCGAAGGTTTAGTGGAGCCCCAAAGCTCAACTCCATATGTCTAGATTGGCCTTATTACAGTCATGTAGATCAGTCTTTTGTAATGGATTGGAAGTTTAGACCGTGTGTCTAGTAAGTGCTGTAATAGTCGAAATCGACGTTCAGTTTCCTGTGTTTTCAGTCTGGTGTGAAGATTCCAGGTTAATCGAAGAAAACTTAAAATGTTGAAATTCAAATGCCATTTATCCCTCAGCAGAATTGTTTTAATTTCTGGGAGTGAATTGCATTTTTGGCGACCTCTATTGCAAATTCTATTCAACCATTGCTGACTTTTGAATTGCTTATTCAACATTATTCCAATCTTATTGGCACACTATTTGATTATTGTCCTTTGTGTCTGTGCTAAGTTCAATTAGCATAAGAAACTGACATATCATAGTTAACCTCTACACAAATCGGTTATATAAATATCGATGACTTACTTCACAGTGGTGCTAAGTACATTTACACTACCTTGATGTCTTTGAGCCAATCCATAGAGGTTAGAATATGATTTTTCAATTCAGAGTAAAGATTAATTTTTGTCATATCGATTTTCATTCTCTAATTCCGTTACTAAATCGATTGATAATGACTGGTGCATAGAGTTGGGCAAATATTATTCAATTGACGAGGGACGAATACTTTTTTATTCGTGAATTTTCTACTCGAATAATCAATTATTCGTACAAAAACATATGATTAACCATCCAAATACTTTTGTATTCATAATTATTTTACAAGAATAATCAATTATTCCAGCAAAAAAATTTTAATACTCTTGTATTCATCAATTTTATGGCCGAATAATCTCTTATTCTAAAAAATGAAATGATTAACCACCCGAATACACTTGTATTCGTATATTCGTAAATACGACATTTTTTGTCTTACAGTCCTATTGCGGTGCATGTATATATATTTTATAATCGGGTATAGATTAATTCTAATTTTTCTGATTTCTAATATATTAATTAGGGTTCTCTTATATGTTCCTTAACAAGCGGAACACGAAAATGCTATCGATTTTGAGGTCGCGTAACGATTTATTTTAACTTTTCTGGTTTCTAACATATAAGGGTTCATTTTTATGTTTTGGGATATGCATAAAATGGTAATGCTATTAATTTTAAAATCGCGCATCGATTTATATTCACTTTTATTTGGGTTCCTTCTTATATTAGGGTCCCTTTATATATATATTAAGCCATTTGTATGTTTACTACATAAACAATTCAAAAGGTCACTAATATGTTTGAGATTGGAAAAGTTATAATAAATCGATACGCAAGCGTGCGATTATACAATCGATAGCATTTTCGTTTGCTGCCTCTTAAGAATGATGTGAGATGACCATAATATATAAGAAATCAGAAAAGTTAAAATAAATCGATAGCGTAAAATACATCATGGTTACTGACAAAATAAAAAAAATAAAAATATGATTTTACAATATTTTTTCTTCGACCAATATACACGTGAAGTTGTAAAGAAAAAAAAAAAGAGAGGTGATATATAAAAAGTATGATATAAAAGATGAATATGATTTTTAAATTGAAATATGACTGATAAAAGTAAGTCTCATCATTCCACGCAATAGATGCACTATTCAATCAATCATTTTAGGAATGGAATTAGAGAAAGAAAATCGATATTACATAAATGTATCTTTTGGATTGAAAAATCAGGTTCAAACCTCTATGGAAAGGCACAGAGCTATTTGGCGTCACGAAATTAATAAACCAAAATGACATGGTGACATTTAGAATTATGATCTATCGTTATCTGTTACCCTCCAAAGCCCAGGGATAGGCAGGGACAATGGAAAATACGAGGAAAGAATGCCATTGGAGACTTCCTTCTTGCAAAAGCTCTCAAAACGCCTCTGCAACGGAAACCAACCTTTTTCTGACATCTATCAATCATGGCGGCCCGAAGGACGGCTTCCGGTATTGTTGCTAAGAAACCCACCTTCACAGCCTCCTCTATTTTCAGATTAATTGCCTAATTGCCGACCTACTTCGAGATAGCATAAAGCTTTCAATAGAGGTGAACTTTTGAATTACGTCTAATGTTTTTTTTGTTTTTAGATAGATGGATTTATTTGTTGATAGATATTACAATCTGCCACACAGTTGTGGGCAATAGGTAATAGTGATGAATGATCTCATACATACTAAAATATAAAAAAAAAAAATAAAAAAAATAATAATAAAAAAAACTCTCTTAAAATATATACAAACAAAATAATAGACAAGATGATTATAATCAAACTATCTGTATGAAAAATAAATAAATAAAATAACATAATGATAAAATAATATATACAATATTTACACAATCGACCTGAGGATCCCTGAGCCCACTCCATCCCCCACGTGTGGGGGTAGAGCAGAGCTCAAGAGATCCCAGCGCATCCCTCTCGCCGCATCACTGGTAATGAGCCAGTGGAGGCTGTACGTCTAATCTAAACAAATTAATTCATTGTATTTTTCGCGTATATATTTCGATGAAAAACTTCTAAATACAACTTGAAAAGTATAATCAAGAGAGTAATATATGCAAACGAGTCAAAGTACTTAATTTTAAATAACTACAATTTTTCCTTATGAAATTTATCTCTTAATGCTTATGTGGGCAGTTCTAATAGTCTTAGTGTTATTCCCATAAACGGTGCAAATCTCGCCTGCAGTATTATTTGCACTACTACTTTTTATAAAGCAATGAAGCATAATATGCAAATGTTTCTTTTGCTATCCATATTGAACAGTATAGAAAACTATTTGACAACAAGGAAATCTATTTTAAAAGAGCTGTTAGACAACTGAAATCAACGCCATAAACATATACAACAAACATGACCGGGTTGTGGTCATACATGGAACGGAAAAAAACTTATGGGACGCCCTAATACATGATCATTTGCTTGCGGTCAATAATTTCAATATACAGCCTGTTTCAGGATTAAGCGGCTGAAAATATGAATTAAGGACCTCAAAACAAGAAAACAATTTCCTCTGAAGGTATGTCCACAAACGCTTCGTTTAGGAGAAATTCACACCTAAAGATTTTCATCGTTATGAATTATTTACGTTATATGAAATAAATAAAACCTATTTATTTGTTCTAACTACTTTATTAATTAAATTTATTATTTAAACAACAAGTCCTGTTTTGTATTTAATATTAACTTAGTGATTTTTTACATAAACCTGTTTATTTCATCTGATTTTTATGTTTTTATTTTAAGTCTATTTATAATGTCGGCGTAATGTGTATTTAAGTGTTTAGTGTCAGTTGTATAGTTTACTGTGTTTTGTATGTTTTTTGTTATGTATATACCTTCTAGAAATCTTCTGCTTTTTGTATTTTGTGCTGTATCTATTATTTTTGGGTTTTCAAAATTGAATTCGTGGTTCAGTTTTATGCTGTGATAGGCCACAGATGTGCAATTTATATTTTTAGCGTTTTTACAATTGTTGATGTGTTGCTTAATCCTAGTTTCCAGTTTTTTAGATTTTTCACCAATATATACTTTTTCACAATTTTTACAATCTATTTTATAAATTGCATTTAGTTTTTCCATCTTATCAACTTTGTCTTTCATGTTTGACAGCTTATTGTGTAATTTATTATTGTTGTATAAACCGGTTCTGATATTTATATGGTCATATTCTGTCAGTGTTTTTTTAAAATTTTATTGGTAAGTCCTGGTATGTATTGTAGTTTAAAAAAAATTTTATTATTGCTATTACTATTTGTTTCCTCTTTCCTTCTTCCTTTTTGTCTATTGTCGTTTATTGTAATCTTTTTGTTTATTTCTTTATAAAATTCAGTGATTCTTTTTTGACTTGGTGGTTTTTCTTTTGTTATTTTTGTAGGTTTTAAAGTGCATGAATATGGGACAGTGGTCCCGAAACGTTGTACATTGTTATGAATAATTAATAAATATTTCATTCAAAAATGGAAGTCATTAACCTCAAAAATTTTTAAATGAACTGACTCACCAGACTTCCTACAGAGATAATTAGGAAGAAAAATATAATTTTTTTATTGATTTTTTTCTTTAAACGTTTCAGACACTTAATAATCTGTGAACTCATGGAAAAAATAACGATATAAATTACCTGACACAGGTCCGCTTGTGGTACTCCTGGATGGCAGCCTCTATCATGGACAGGTCGTGCGAAGAGAAGGGTGCCCCGATGACGTAGGGTACCCGTCCCCCTGGCCAACGGGCAGAGTTGGCCTTGAGGCCGTTCCTAGCCCGCGGGGGTGGGAAGAAGATGTCTCCTTCGGGATAAGATCCAAGCTCCTCAGGGTTGTGAGGGCTTGAGGCGTTCCAACTGTAATCAGAGCAGTGATAAAGTAGAGTAACAAAAGATAAACACACGTATGTAGAGGTTAGTGCATGGTTAAGTGCCCAAACTGAAAATATTAATTAAGGATTTTAAAACAAGAAAAAAAATTACTATGAAGGTCTAGTTTAGGAGGTATTAATCTCTGAACTATTTCATTGTTTTGTATTAGTTAGATTACCATAAATAAATAATTATATGTTTAAACTAATTTATTAATGGAATTTAAACATTCCTCTCGTCTACTGGCAGCGAAAAGCCGCGAAATCAATAAGTCAACCTCTTCAACATATTACCGTCTTTACCGGACCCGCACCACTAAGATCCCCAGGGAGTGACGGTCCTATAACACTTTTAAAATATTTTCCTTAAAACGGGAAGAGGAGACTTTAAGATGAAGAATTTGAAGAAGTTGAATATTTATAAAGCATCTGAAATTGGAATACGGCGTGAAACCCTCTACTCTCACCCTCCGTGGTACCCTTACTTACCTGACTTTTCAAACAGACAATTATAGCTAGTAGGTTGGTCGATGTACGGACATGTCACAATCTCACAAGAGGAGGTCGCAACACAAAAAAATGCCCCACCAAGTCCTCCAGGGAGCGAAAATCCTATATAACTTTTAAAAAATTTCCTTAAAACGGGAAAAAGAGACTTTAAAATAGTTTTATCGAACAATATTTAAAAAGCGCCTGAAATTGAAAAACGGGGTGAAACCTTCCACTCCCGGCCTCAATGGTAGCTTTACTTATCTGACTTCTCAAACAGACAATTATAGCGAGTAGGTTGGTCGATATTAGACACGCCACGAACTCAAAAATAGCAGAGATCATAACACAAAAATATTTAAAAAAGGCAATCCTTCCTGGCCAGACCCACCCCACTAAGACCCCCAGGGAGCGATGATCCTATCTCACTTTTAAAATATTTGCTTAAAACGGGAACAGGAGACTTTAAGATAGTTAAATATTGAAATAGCGTCTGAAATTGGAAAACGGTATGACTAACTAATTTTAATGAATAGTCATTTACAATTTATTTGTTTAGATTTTTTTTTTTTAATATTTATTTATTGCTATTTACAACTGTACATTATAATACATTTAGTAAATCTCATCTAAGTTAAATTGGAGTGTTACAGGCGTGTAGAGAAACTACCCATTGGTAGCTGGTCTCGTGGCCATCTTCTTTTCAGGCGCCTCGGAGGATTG
>NW_027107549.1:585440-588533 GCF_000696795.3 Halyomorpha halys | reverse complement strand
TAAAAAACTATATCTCGAAAACTATTTAACGTAAATAGCTCTGTTAGGGCTCATATTTCAGCAAATTTACTCTTCTTTAAATGACGTTCTCTTAGTTTTTCTTGTGTTGTTCCTACTTTTTAAGATATAGAGCTCCGAATGAAAAATTAGTTTTTTTGTCGCTTTGAAACAGCCGCACTTTATTCCCTCTACCTATACTTGGCAGACTCATCAATTTCGACTAGTAATTATACATAGTTTTCATTAAAGTAATCAAAAATTGGGGTGAGATAACTGCCTTTTTTCTCCTCTTGGGGTCTTGTACTATTACATTGGTATTCGAAAATGAAGTATCACGTAGATTATTCGGACTGAAAATGGATGAGGTAAACGGCCGAAGGGTAGACCGAAACGTAGATGGGAGGATTTCTTTAAGATTAATTTAGTAGATTTTCGTTTGAAAGGGCGTCACTAGACAGATGTATGTAGAGAACGATTGCTGTCGGCATTATTATTATTATATTTAGTTAGGCTGCTGAGTATCCGAACGGTCCGACAATTTATAATATACAGTATATATTAGATAGAATTAATTTTTTTTTAAAATAAAGTTTTGTAACAATAGATAAAGAAAAAATTAAAATATGTAACGAGATCAACTGCTGCCTTGTTGCGAAACTTATCAACCAAACATGGACAGCGTCCTTCAGTTTTTACAATTCGCTCTCGATGGCCAACGCAAACACACGGTCAGAAATTGTAACTCACAACAGATCTTATCGCAAAAATAGCATGTTGTTGATGTCAAGTTTACAAGCACTTACTGTGGTGCAATGCCTTGTCGCAAACTGGTTCACCTTCGGCCAAATGGTCAATTTCAATCTCGTCCAATCTGCATCATCGTTATCTCTCAATGGCGTTCACAATGGGACGAAACGTAAACAGGAAATGTTCGTCGATTTTTTTCAATAAGGAACATACCTTACTGTGCAATATAGTACACGGAACAGTTCTCCACAATAGGACTTATTTATGCCAGTTCCTACGCAAGCGTTGGACCTTAATTAGATCAGTTTAAATGGTACTTTAAAAATCGACTTATCTAGGAAGGGAACTAAATTTAGTATAAGTCAAAAAATAAAATTTTTAATAGTATTATTGTATACTTGTTATTTTTCAATTTCGAAACTGCTTAGCTGGCGTCTTCTATCGAAAAACTTAAAAATTAGAATTTACAAAACTATTATCCTTCCCACTGTTCTTTATGGATCCCTTACACTAAGGGATGAACAGCGTCTTAGGGTTTTCTAAAATAAAATATTGCAAAAAATATTCTAGCTTTAATTTGAGTGCTAATAGATATCTGAACGTTGAATAGTTTTTTGGATTTAGATTTCTCAAAATAAATTAACTAACTACTAATCTTTCAGTAGATTTTTAAGAAATATTTCGTTTTAAAAAGAACTATACGATGTTAATAGCTCTATTAGGGCTAATATTTCAAATTTACTTTTCTTTAAATAATGTGCTCTTTGGTTTTCTAGTGTTGTTGGTAGTTTTTAAGATATAGAGCTCCGAATGAAAAATTAATTTTTTTAAGATTTTGAAACAGCCGCTATTTTTTATTCCCCCTACCTATACTTGGCAGACTCATCAATTTTGACTATAAATTATAAATAGTTTTCATTGAAGTAATCAAAAATTTGGGTGAGATTACTGCCTTTTTTTCTTCCCGGCTCTTGTACTAGTTGAGTAATAGTCTGGCGGTCGAGCGTGATTTTGACAAAATCCAATGGAAGGATTTGTATCTGGTTCTAGCAAAATCGGCAACATATGAAACATTAAGGTCCTGATCGATGATATGATTTGTGACAAATTAAGGAGCAATAAGGATTTTAGGATGGATTTTGGATTGGATACAAGACTATTTGGAAGGGTTAAAGAGCCCCTTTGATAATTTTAAGTTATATTTTACTTATACCAATTTCTTTAAATATTTTCGTTGATTTACACTTAAATTATTAATTTTCCCTCTCTCTCTATATATGAAATACATAGTAAGGAAAAGGATTGCGTTCATGCAAAATTTCGAATTCGGTTTTCAACAGAAATACATGTTTTGAGGTCCCCTGAATCCAAAAAAAGTTGTTTCCGTCTATGTAAAAAAAAAAAAAAAAAGGAATTTATAAGAACAAAAAAGGAAGGATGAGGAAGTATTGGCGGACAGAATGGCATTGAAGATGTCGCATAGCTAAGAGGCAAAGCTCCCACACACAAGGCTCCCGTCAGATAGTTCGCTAATGACTCAGTCGCGAAATAATTTGCTTATTGTCGACCTCGCTGTTGGGGGTCACTAAATTCCCAATAAACCTTTCCAACCATCCTAATCCTTTGGTTCAAACCTTATCTAGTTCCACCCATCCCTACAGCTCACCTAGAAGGTTGAAACGGCAGTGGCTAGATTTATATTGAGAACTTCTATCACACCTGGTTATATTGTTTTATTTATTTATTTTAGTTTGTGGACCTGTCGATTTGTGTGTTTTAACTTATTTATACATTAAATTATTTTATTATTATTATTATTTATTTATTTATTTTTTAAACTTATTTATCCAGTGAAGTATTTCTTTTAACCAACTTTTTATTACATTTTCCTTTAAATCTATGTATTAGTTTTGTTTTAGTAAAATGTATTTATTTGTTTGTTTTTCTGTAAACTGATTTACTGCAATGACTCTTGTTACTGGTCTGATCTCACATCGCTGTCTAATAGTGAATTTGTTTAGCGGGTCACTGGGGAGGATCTGAGAGGGGGAATTCGCAAGAGTGAATTTGTCGATCAAATGAAAAAAAAAATTGTGATATGGAAGTGAAATGAAAGGGAAAGAAATAGGAATGAATTGAAATATTTGTATTTAGTGAGTAGACTGGAATTGATTGTAAAAGGAAACCGTAGGGGAATAAAAACTGATCTTCTAGTACGTCCCATACAACATTTTTATGAAATGTTGCTTTTTAAAAAACTATATCTCGAAAACTATTTAACGTAAATAGCTCTGTTAGGGCTCATATTTCAGCAAATTTACTCTTCTTTAAATGACGTTCTCTTAG
>NW_027107549.1:581159-585390 GCF_000696795.3 Halyomorpha halys | reverse complement strand
TTTTATTTTAGTATGTATGAGATCATTCATCAATATTACCTATTGCCCACAACTGTGTGGCAGATTATAATATCTATCAATAAATAAATCTATCATTTCGAAAAAAAAAAAAAAAAAATCCCAACGGTCCCACCTGCCATGTTTCGACCGTCCACCTGCCATCTGCGGGCCAATATGGGTATCATTTTATTATAATCCCTCTCTGCTACTTCGCTTCTCAAACAGATTCCTTCATTTAATCAACTCTTTTCAGGCACGATATCTCTTCTGCTCCTCCCTGATAGTGGGCTTGACGATAGCACAGGTATTTAGGCCGAAACGTTGGGTTAACCTCTCTTCTGTTAACTCATAATATATCCCTGCATTAATTGACTAGTCATACATCAGACAAAAGAAAAGTTTTGGACGATCTTAGCTTTGGTTGGGCCGTCTATAGCGGATGGATAAACGTCACGGCGATAAACGTCATAAACTACTGTATAGGCGCTCGATCTTCCAGCCAACAGCCCTGAAGAAGGCTAGAAACTCTAGCCGAAACGTTGGCACATTAAAATAAGTTAATCATACTTATTTGTGTTTTTCATTGACCGCACCCCCAACCATCTTCTCCTCATTTATCACCCACGGTCAACTATCTCTCATAAACTACTTTATAGTACATCTAACCGGGTTTAATTTTAAATCTGGCTGACATCTGCACGTCGAATGGTTTTTGAGATATAGATTTCTCAAAATAAAATCACTAACTACTGATTTTTCAAAAGAAATATACTTTTTTAAAAAGCTATATCATGAGAGCTATTGAACGTAAATAGCTCTATTAGGGCTAATATTTTAGAAAATTTACTCTTCTTTAAACGATGTTCTATTCGTTTTTTTTAGTGTTGTTGTTAATTTTAAAGATAATGGACTCCGAAAAAATGAATATTTTTTTAACGTTTTAAAACAGCCACCATTTCTTATTTCCCCTACCTATACTTGGCAAAATCATCAATCTAGGCAAATACATGGTTTTCATTAAAGCAGTCAAAAGTAGTCAATAGATGGAACGCAGTACAGAAACGAACCCCTATGTATGGTAATATTATTGGAACCCGTTCATTTTAAAACAGAATCAATACTTTTTTTTTTTTATAAAAGGAAGATGATCCGAGTGAGGGTAAAATAACTCAAATAGTAATTAAACTATTTATTGTGAGCCAACATTTCGCTCCACTTTGCAGGGCTTCATCGGGGCTAATAAAAATACAAAAAACTAAAATAATGAAACAAAGTAAGGAAATAGATAAAACAATAAAAGTAAAAATGATTTACAAATCTTTGAAAATTTATATTAATAATGAATAAATATAATAAAAGAAAAAACATGATGAAAATAATTTAATTAGTTCATTTTTATATTTGAAATATTAGCTTAAAACGGGAAGGAGAGACTTTGAGATAGAGCAGTATTCAAAAAGCGCCTGAAATTGAAAAACGGCATGAAACCTTCCACTCCCCCCTCCATAGTAGCCTTACTTATCTAACTTCCCAAACAGACAATTATAGCGAGTAGGTTGGTCGATGTACGACATGTCACAGTCTCACAAGAGGAGATCATAACACAAAAAAAGGCAATCCTAAATTGCGTTAAAACAGATTTAGTGGAATTGGGTTTGTTGGATCTGAGAATAAAATTTCAATTTAAGATGGCCGAATTGGCCGAAACGTTGGACATTTAAAGAAATATTAATGAGTATTTTAAGACTTAACTTGGACACAAATTATTTTATTTTAAATATGTATATGTAGTTGAACGTAAAACATAATTATAAGAAGATGGTCAGGGTTGCGGTAAAAAAAAGAACAACTATTTGAGGTGTAGATAGTTGAGGTTAGATTAATGATTGCAGTTTTTCGGGGGGTGCGGTCAGCAAAGAACAACATAAATAAACAAAACCATATTTCAAATTTTCCACCGATCTAGCCCGAACCCGATATTATTCCTTCCGTAATAAACTCCCTAACCATCAAAACCTTCTAGTTTCTAACCTTGCTTCCTCTTCCATTCCTGACAATCCTCCGAGGCGCCTGAAAAGAAGATGGCCTCTTGACCTCATATTGTAAACTGTTTTTAGAGTTCTACTACTGGGTAGTTTCTCTAGATCCTGTACCATATCATTATGTCATTATGATCAAATTTACTGGTTGTATTTTTTTATACAGTTGTAAATATCAACAAATAAATAAAAAAGAAAAGAAAATTTTTCCAAATTTGCTTGTATACTATTCTTTTTCAATTTTATGTTTCTCTAAATGTTGTTATCTCTTTTATTCTATAGCCTTTTAATGAAGCGTCGGCATAAAATAAATAAATATGGTTTTATTTATTTATGTTGTTCTTTGCTGACCGCACTCCCCGATAAACATTTCTAATTCATTTATAACTAATTGTTCTTTTTTTGACCGCTCCATGACCATCTTGTTATATTTTATTTTAACATTAAAATCAGTCTCAAAATGGTGAAATGATTACATATAATTGAATATAGATAACATACTTGGCGACAGCTAGCCCTGTCATGTTGTCCGGAATGGAGAAGAGGGACTCTCCGAAGCTGGCCAGAAGATCCCCGACTCCCAGATCCTCCTCGTCGGAGAAGAATAGGCCCGGATTGGGACGACCCTCGACCAACCCTTGGCTCACGATAAGCAGGAGTACGACTGTTGTGATCATTGTACGAGTTGCCTATTAGCAGTGTGGCCCATGGCCTTCACACCGCCTCTTATATAGGCAGCTTTATCTACCCTCACCTCATGTGCATAGTTATCGCCGCTACCAAGAACCATATTAATAATACCTTCCGCCAATCGGGAAGATAAACTTAATAACAAATAGATTTGTTTCCCTTCGATAAGTGAGTAGGGAAAAAAAACTTGAAGATAGTGTAATCCACCTTGTACTTGTGGAAGTGGATTTGACTATCGCCCTCTTTATCTTTGTGACTTCTTTGTTGTCATAGCGAGCTATGTGACGTTTCAATTAACCATAGACTCCATTCCTAGGGGCAATAACTGTAATTTGAATTGACAGACAGGCAATTGTATACCTACTTGTCTACTATCCACATATCTTTCTTCTATGACGTGAACCTCATTGAACATACAATACGCCAAAGAGCCCAAGAGGAGAAAAAATAAATTATTTCACCCTAATTTTTAATTGATTTCATTAAATCTACACATTATTAATGACAACCCAACCATGAAAAGAGGGGAATAAAAATGGCGGCTAATCAAAACGTTAAAAAATTACAAACAAGACTAGAAAACCTAATAGAAAATCATTTAAAGAAGAGTAAATTTTCTAAAATATGAGCCCTTATAGAGCTATTAACGTTCAATAGTTCTCGAGATATAGCTTTTTAAAAAGCAAAATTTCATAAAAATGTTGTATGGAACGTACTAAAATATGAGTAGTTTAAATGAAATTTAAGCTAGTTTAATGGACTATAAAGAAGTTTCTGACCTTTATCTTCGTAGAAATAGTAGTTTTCATGATATTTGCTAAAATAAATTGATTTATAGTTGTTCGGACAATAAATTTGATTTATGAAAAACTTTATTTCAGAAACCATTGGACGTACTGATGTATGCCAGAGCTCAAATTAAAGCTAGTTAAATTTACTACAAAATAGTTAATAATGTTTATCTTTGTAGGAGTAGTAGTTTTTATGATATTTGACAAAATAAACTGACAAAATGATAATTTCTAGTTATTCGTATAAAATGTTAGATTTTTGAAAAATATATCTCTAGATCCATAAGACGCACATATGTGTGCCAACACTCAAAATAAAGGAAATTTAACTTACTATAAAGTAGTTTATGACACTTATCTTCGTAGGGGTAGTAGTTTTTATGATATTCACAGATGAATATAAATTTGGCAAATGAAAATTTGTCCGAACAACTATAAATCAATACATTTTAGCGAATTTCATGTAAACTATTACTCCTACGAAGGTAAAGGCCATAAACTACTTTATAGCTCATTAAACCAGCTTTAATTTGAGTGCTAATAGAAATCTGTATGTCAGATGGTTTTTGAGATATATATATTTCAGTATAAAGTCACTAACTACTGATCTGTTAGTACGTCCCATACATTTCATAAAAATGTTGTATGGAACGTACTGAAATATGAGTAGTTAGTTTAAATTTATTTTGAGAAATGTATATCTCAGGAACT
>NW_027107549.1:575755-580533 GCF_000696795.3 Halyomorpha halys | reverse complement strand
TTGTTTGGACAAAATTCCAAAGGCCAAATTCAAATTCATATACAAATATCATGAAAACTACTACCCCTACGAAGATAAACGTCATAAACTACTTAATAGTAAATTTAACTAGCTTTAATTTGAGTGCTAATAGACATCTGTGTATCTCATGATTACTGCGATATACTTTTCCCAAAATTAATTTTTAAAAACTACTGATTTTCCGTTATTTTGTTATGAAATGTTGGTTTTTAAAAAACTATTTCTCGGAAATTATTGGACGTAAATAGCTCTACTAGAGCTCATATTTTAGAAAATTTACTAAATGATAAAATATGTTACATTCATAAATATTTAAAACATATAAACAATAGTTTAAAACTATTTTTATGTCCAAAGTTTCGCCCCACTTTGCAGGGCTTCATCAAAGCTAAAAAGATACAAAAAAAAAGAAAAGAAAACTGAGAATATTTTATCTTTTCTTTTTTTTGTCTCTTTTTCTTTCTTTCTCTTTAACCCTGATGAAGCCCTACAAAGTGGGGCGAAACGTCGGACATTAAAATAGTTTTAAACTATTTGTTCTTTTTTTGACCGCAACCCTGACCATCTACTTATATCTAAATGTTTACGGTCAACTATATATATAAACAAAAATGTATAACAGATATAGTTAAGGTATAGTATATTAGTAAATCGGATTTAATAAACTTAATTAATAATGGCAATAACAAATATAATATAGGGAATTAATTTTTTGCTGTCAGGAGTAAAGATATGCCATCCACACAGAGAAAACGAAAAGTAAAAAATAATTGGAAGATTATTGATTGACCGTGTGTAAAGATGAAAGGAATATGGTCCGGGTGCGGTCAAAAAACTCAAATAGTAAAATTATACTATTTTATTGAGCCAACGTTTCGCCCCACGTTTCAGGGCTTCGTCAGGGCTAAAAAAGATACAAACACATAGTTACAAAATGGAAAAAAAAGAGAAAAAAAAAACATAAGTGTAAAATAACAGGGGTATAAAATATAAAAAAGTAAGATATAATAAGAAAAATTAAAGGTTATAAATAGTAAATGAAAAGGGTAATAGTAACAGATTGATAAGAGAAGAAATATTAAAGGAAATACAAATAAAGAGATGTAAAAAGAAAAAAACACAAATCAAATGATGAGACAGAATGTATAGCTGTTATGACGGTAGTCAAAAATAAAGTGACCGTTGGTATTGGGAGGAGTGGGGACGGCAGTTATGCCACAATAACGAAAAAATTTAAAGTAAACAAAGTAAAAAAGTATTTAAATTAGGTGAACAGTAAAGTATAAAATAATGGGATACAATGTGTGTAAGTAATAAAGAAACAAAATATACCTAATGAGCGGGGATACAGAAAAGTGTAAAATATAATAGAAAATTAATAATAAAGTAATTAATATAAGTACACTTAAAAAGATAACACATGAATATAAATTAAAAGATAGATACATGAAAACAATACAATTAAATGAAAAAATAAAAAATGTGAGAATTTAAAAAAACAAGAATAAAAGATATAACGTAAAAAATAATTGTCAGCCATTTTCAGTTAGAAAATGATTCTACTTTTACCTAGATATAGAATCGATACTGTAAATGTTATTAAAAAAAATAAATATCGAAGTATTTAATTATGTTCCTCACTTATAACTAATATACTATTAAAGTGTTAAGTGAAAATTTTAAATCGAATTATCCTTATAACATTCAGCGATTCAAATGATAACTTGTCCGGAACATAATTATAAATGATAGAAAATAATGATCTTGAAAAGATTCCATTTATAACATACAAGTCGATTTACAGCGACATATCGATTCGCAAAAGAAGGTTGCAAAGAGGTCAGGAGCATTCAGAGGACAAGAGAACCTTCCCCTCTCTTCTGCTAACTGCTAACTGAGTAACTGCTGAGTCATCTCTTATTCGCAACGATATCGAAGCTCCCTTCGGAAAATAATTAGCATTCGGATAACTTGGAAGTAATTTACTTATTTCAAACCTAGAATTGAGGAAAATAGGTCGGAGGAAAGTACAGGCAGCTTTCGAAAACCGAATTTCAAGTGATGAGAAACCATTTCTAATTTGGGAGCTGAAGAAATGTTGGACGAAATCATGCCCAGCTTGCGGAGAACATAGCAGTTGCATTCTTTGCTATGTTCAAATTCACAATCAAAATCTTGAAAGTCTTGTTTCTCTTTTACTGTAAGGTTCAGCATGTGATAGCACAAGAGCCCAAGAGGATAAAAAAAAAAGGCAATTATTTTACTCAAATTTTTTTATTACAAAACCTTAAAAATAATTATTTTTTTAGTCGGAGCTCTATATCATAAAAACTAACAACACTAGAAAATCTGATAGAACATTATTTAAAGAAGAGTAAATTTTCTAAAATATTAACCCTAATAATGCTATTTACGTCCAATAGTTCTCATAAAAATGTACTGAAATATCAGTAGTTAGTTAATTTATTTAGAGAAATGTGACGTACAGATGTCTATTAGCACTCAAATTAAAGCTAGTTTAATGAGTTATAAAGTAGTTTATGACATTTATCTTCGTAGGTGTAATAGTTTACATCACATTTGCTAAAATGAATTGATTTATAGCTATTCAGACAAATTTACATTTATATGTGAATATCATAAAAACTACTACCCCTACGAAGATAAGTGTCATAAACTACTTTATAGCAAGTTAAATTTCCTTTATTTTGAGTGCTAGCAGACATATGTGCGTATTTTGGGTCTAGAGATATATTTTTTCAAAATTCCAACATTTTCTACGAATAACCGGGAAGATAATATTTTGTGAGTTTATTGTAACAGTAAAAACCACTACTACTACAAAGATAAACGTTGTAGACTATTTTATAGTAATTTTAACTAGCTTTAATTTGAGTGCTGACAGACATCTGTACGTCCAATGGTTTCTGAAATAAAGTTTTTCGTAAATCAAACTTATTTTCCGAACAGCTATAAATCAATTTATTTTAGCAAATATCATGAAACATACTACTCCTACGAAGGTAAAGGTCAGAAACTACTTTATAACACATTAAACTAGCTTTAATTTGGGTGCTAATAGACATCTGTATGTCACACAGTTCCTGAGATATAGATTTCTCAAAATAAATTAACTAACTACTAATATTTCAGTAGATTTTTTAAGAAATTTTGCTTTTTAAAAAACATTGTGTGAGTTTATTTTGTCAAATATCATAAAAACTACTACTACGAAGATAAAGGTTATAAACTATTTTATATTAAATTTAAATAGATTTAATTTGAGTGCTAGTAGACATCTTTACGTCCAATGGTTTCTGAAATAAAGTTTTTCATAAATCAAACCTATTATTCCAACAAGGAACATTTCATAAACAATTCACTTATAAATCAGTTGTTAGTGAATCTATTTTGAGAAATCTAAATCTCGAAAACCATTCAACGTACAGATGTCTATATATAGTAATATATAGTTGTTTGGATAAAATTTCATGTGCAATATTTATATTTATGTGCGATTATTATAAAAACTATTACCCTACGAAGATACGTGTAATAAACTAATTTATAGTAAGTTAAATTACCTTTATTTTGAGTGCTAGCAGATACATGAATGTTTTACGGTTCACGAAATATATTTTTTCCAAAATCAATATTTTTATTCGAACAACTAGAAATTACAATTTTGTGAATTCATTTTGTTAAGTTTCCTGTAAACTATTACTCCTACGAAGATAAACATCATAAACTACTTTATAGTGCATTCAACTAGCTTTAATTTGAGTGCTAATAGACATTTGTATGTCGCATAGTTATAGTTATTGTTTCTCAAAAGAAATTAACTCACTATAGATTTTTCTGAGTGTATTTTGTATGAAATGTTACATTTTACAAAGCTATATCTCGGGAACTATAGAACGTAAATATTTTTTTATGTAATTTTATAGCCAGATTTAAAGATATGAAGCTCCAAATCAAAAAATTAATTTTTTTAAAGCCGAAACAGCCGCCATTTTGTATTCCCCCTATATATACATGGCAGACTCATCAATTTTGATTAGTAATTATAAATAGTTTTTATTAAAGTAATAAAAAATTGGGGTGAGATAACTGCCTCCCCCCCCCCCGCGGCTCTTGTACTATGAGATCCGGACCTATATTTGAAAACATTTGACTGCATTCTGTTATCAATTATAATAAAAATTATCCATATAGTCTCAACATGTTTATATTCTTATAACTCCTACGTTTCGGCCGTTTCGGGCATCTCAAGGATATCTATTTATTAACAATTTCAATTACAATCTAATCATTAAAATTATTTTTAAAAACATTCTGAACCATAAATTATCCAACTTTATTTATAATATTAGATCTAATAATGTCATTAAAATGTTCCAGGCTAGTCTGCCATTGTCAAAAATATATCTTTGTCATTAAACTATAAAATATAATTAAATTAAGGAAACACTGCACCAATTAAATAAACTTCGTATTATTGTGTTAAATTATCTATTTTTATCTACTCTTTTTTTACTTATTAGTAACGAGCGGATTCCCATATTTTTAATTAGCACTGAGTCGACAGGTAAACGTGCGAAGTGTACACCGAAACGTGGATGGGAGGATTGCGTTAAAACTGATTTAGTAGCATCGGGTTTGGAGGGGCATCAGTGGAAGGATGTGTATAGAGAGCGTTTGGTGGTATCGGCATCGAACCTTCGGGTTCGTTAGGTCTTCATCATCATCATCATCAT
>NW_027107549.1:554613-575495 GCF_000696795.3 Halyomorpha halys | reverse complement strand
ATTATTATTATTATTATTGGCAAACTTGTAGAGGCACCTTTATTCATAAGCATTGATAAGCATTATGTTTATTTTTTGACAAAATCCAATTTTCAAAAGCGAACGGGCAGAAGAATCCGAGACACCACAAGTCGACTGTGCATACTAAACTTCAGATAATTCTGCATTCTACTCTTTATTATTATCCTTTCCAAATAAATATCCTTTCAAACAAAAAGACACAACCAGATATATAGCACTTCCTGGTGACAAACCCTGATTCAAGAACAAGAAAATAAAAGGAAATACATTTTATTAACGTATGTTCGAGGAAGTACAGACCATCTGGTTAATGAAGCTGAGATCAAGTCAACCCTTTCCGAAACATCAAGGCATACTTCTTTGTATCTTTACATAACTGTCTTGACAATTTGTTAATTTAGCTAAACTGTTTATAGAATAGGGGTATTCATGATCTATAGTTTAATATGTTAAAGCGTGTTAAATGGAGCAACATTTCCTTCTTTTAGCATGTTAAAAAGATATAACATATAACATGGTTGAGACTCTGTTAATAGGTCTATTAAATGTAGAATGACGTCACGCAACAGACCAACTGAGCTTGTCACCATTTTGTTTGTTATCGTGTTAGGTTGCTTGTGCGTAGTTTGTGTTTTGATTGGCTTAGTATTGTTTTGGATGTTTTTATAACTACTAAAACAATGGATGACAATAATAATAATGTAATGAATGTTGTCAATTAGCTCATTTTGATTCTCTTCCTCACAAGTCAGATCAACAAGGCACTCAGTAGCCAAACTTTCACACAACTTCCACTTTTCACTCAATTTAGGCATGTTATAATAAATTTCTTTAATCAAAACTTATAAATGAACAACAACATGATGTTTAGGAAGGAAAGGTTATAAAGTAAGTTTCTCATAAAATTCGCTAGGATTTTTTATGCATTTATCATTTAACATGACTTTAAATAGGGCTGCTCACAATCCTACCCTTATAACATTTAACATGGCAAAACAACATCAACTACTTTTTGATCTTCTAACTTATGAGGAACAGAATCAAGATGAACTAAATGACAACTGTCATTATATTATTGTTAGTCGTTGCTTTATTAGTTTTAAAAACATCCAAAACAACACTGACACAATCAAAAACAAACAACGAGCAAGTAACCTAACACAACAAACAAAATGGTGGCAAATTCAGCTGGTCTCAGGGCTGCTCACAATCCTATACTTATAACATTTAACACAACATGAATACCCCTAATATATAGAGGAAGTATTGCGATTGTGAACAATTTCGATGGAAATATGACGTTTTGAGGTCACCTAAGCAACCTCGCTCAAAAACGAAATTACATAAAGTTGTTATATGGTTTTGTTTTTCAGCTTTTATGAAGACCTGAAATTCAGGACGAAAGATCTGCACAAATAAATAAGTTTTACATTTTAAGAAGATTGTTAACCTAGAAGTAGGAAGATAGTCATAATAAGAAATCAAAATAGTAAAAGAAAACTATTTATTGTTAACTATATAATTTTATATGCTGTATTTATTAGTAACTAACTAGTTTCCAATCCAGCTATACGTATACTTCCTTAAATTATTATTGTTATTTATTTTATATTTAAAAAATAAAAGTTATACATATTTTCTTATTTACTCTGTATATTTATTTTATATTTAAAAAATAAAAGTTATACATATTTTCTTATTTACTCTGTATATTTATTTTAATGCTCTGTGAATTCTAATAATGCATCATATTTTCATTTAGTCCTGAGGAAACCCTGCAAACGTTGGTTAACAATAAGAAGTTTCCTTCATTGACCGCCACCCGGACTATCTCTCTACAAAATAAGTTTTACTTATTTGTGTGTAATTATTGACCTAATCCCACGACCATCTTCTCCTAATAATTTTCAAATGCTAAATTGATTCGTGACAGAAATAAAATTAAGCGGAAACGGAAAAAGCTATTGTTGAGAGTATGTAGTATATTATATTTATACAATTTTTTATGTATATTCTTATGGTCTTATTACAGTTTACATTGTTTGTACCTCGTTCCTATTTGGCCCTGATGAAGCCTTGCAAATTGAGCCGAAACGCTGGTAACTAATTTTGGTACCTTTCTTGATCACCAAACGGACTATACCGATTCCGACTATTACAGCACTTACTAGACAAACGGTCTAAACTTCTAACTCATTACAAAAGACTGATCTACATGACTGTAATAAGGCCTGTCTGGACATACGGAGTTGAGCTTTGGGGCTCCACTAAACATTTGAATTCCGCTCGTATCCAATCCTTACAATCCAGAATCCTTCGTAAATCCTCAATGCTCCTTACTTTGTCACAAATCAAGTCATCCATCAGGACCTCAATGTTCCATAAGTGCGCTACATGCCTAATACATACCATTATGATCTTACAACACATTTACTAGATGTATTATTATTTACTGTTGTAAATTTCAATAAATATTTTTTGTATACCATTATTGAAATTTATAACTGAATATTATATAATACATTCAGTAAATTTGATGTAGAGAAACTACCCATTGGTAGCACTCTATTGATATTTTACATTAGCTGGTCTCGTGGCCATCTTCTTTTCAGGCGCCTCAGAGGATTGTCAGGAATGGAAGAAAATGCAAGGTTAGAAACTAGTGGGTTTACATGGTTAGGGAGTTTATAATGGAAGAAGTGATATCTGGTTCGGGCTAGATCTGTTACATACAGAACATTAAGGACTTTATGAATTATTTTATTTGTGACAAAATAAGGAGCGTTGAGGATTTCACGAAGGATTTTGGATTGCAATGATTGGATACGAAAGGAATTCGAAGGTTTAGTGGAGCCCCAAAGCTCAACTCCATGTGTCCAGATTGGCCTTATTAGAGTCTTCTATAATGAGTTTAGAGTTTTTTGTCTAGTAAGTGTTGTACTAGTCGAAATCGACGTGCAGCTTCCTGTCTTTTCAGTCTTGTGTGAGCATTCCAGGTTAATCGTTTGTCCAGATGTAGTCTAAGGTAGCGGATCTGTTCGACAGGGGTAAGATAAATAAATAAATAAAAAAAAAATTGGGATCTTTTATATTTACCTCTCAAAAATTAAATACCTTTTTTACTTGACACATACAAATTTGGCTTACTAATATTTACCAGTTTTATTAATCCATTTATTACTCTCATTTAGGTTTCTGAATAATAAATTATAACAATAATGTTATTCTATTGTCAATCACAATGTTTGTATTTTTTTTTTTTTTTATAAAGTATTATTCAAATTGAGAAAATAAAAAACCACTGCCTGTCCTCTAAGCAAGTGGTGCCTAGAGCGAAAGAAATATTCCTCTTAGGAGACAAGCACGCGCCCTCTGGTACGTAGGCGTACTAGTTGTGTCGTAACAATTATTGTGACATTGGAACTATATTCTCGATATTTCTCTAGAGCTAACTAATTATCAATCCTCTTCTGTAATAACGAACGGTCTAGGATCTTGCCCAACCGATAGTTTCACGACACTGTCGTTTTCATAAATCAGATGTTCTAAAACGCCTCAGTCATTAGTCAATCTGAAATCAATTCAGTCATTCATAATTCATAAAGTTCATTTAATAATAATAATTTATTTGTTTATGGGGCAACACACATACAAATAGATTTAGCCTGTAAAATACATAATTAAATAAATTAATGATCTACTGGAAGAGTTTCTAGAAACTAATATGAAATTGGTGAATGAACACAATCTTCATTATTTAAATATAATAGTTTATTACACAGACAACAACTAGTATAAGAGCTGGGAAGAAAAAAAGGTAGTTTCCCACCCCAATTTTTCATTACTTCAATCAAAACTATGTATAATAATTACTAGTCAAAATTGATGAGTCTGCCAAGTATAGGTAGGGGGAATAAAAAATGGCGGCTGTTTCGAAACCTTAAAAAAACATTACTTTTACATTCGGAGCTCTATATCTTAAAAACTACCAACAATACTAGAAAATCTAAGAGAACATTATTTAAAGAAGAGTAAATTTGCTGAAATATTTACCCTAAAAGAGCTATTTACGTCCAATAGTTCTCGAGAT
The DNA here is from genome assembly GCF_000696795.3 of Halyomorpha halys. Taxonomy (NCBI): domain Eukaryota; kingdom Metazoa; phylum Arthropoda; class Insecta; order Hemiptera; family Pentatomidae; genus Halyomorpha; species Halyomorpha halys. The sequence goes on along the minus strand of NW_027107549.1, from coordinate 571,384 downwards.
GTAGCTTTTTAAAAAGCAACATTTCTTAAAAATCTACTGAAAGATTAATGATTAGTTGGTTAATTTATTTTGAGAAATCTATATCTCAGGAACTATGTGACGCACAGATATCTAGTTTATGACCTTTACCTTCGTAGGAATAGTAGTTTTCATGATATTTGCTAAAATAAATTTATTTATAGTTGTTCGAACAAGAAGTTTGTGAAAAACTATTTCAGGAACCATTAGACGTACAGATGTTTGCTAGCGCTCAAATTAAAGCTAGTTACATTTACTACAAAATAGTTAATTATATTTTTCTTTGTAGGAGTAGTAGTTTTTATGATATTTGACAAAATAAATTCACAAAATGTTAATTTCTAGTTGTTCATATAAAATGTTGGATTTTTTAAATAAAATATCTCTAGATCCAAAAATCGCACATATGTCTGCCAACACTAAAAAAAAAAAAAGGAAATTTAACTTACTATAAAGTAGTTTATGACACTTATCTTCATATGATTTGACCGAAAATTAATGAAAATTTGTCGGAACAACTATAAATCAATTTATTTTAGCAAATCTCATGTAAACTATTACTCCTACCAAGATAAACATCATAAACTACTTTATAGCTCATTAAACTAGCTTTAATTTGAGTGCTAATAGACATCTGTACGTCAAATGGTTTTTGAGATATAAATTTTTCAAAATTAATTCACTAACTACTGATCTTTCAATACGTCCCATACAACATGTTTACAAAATGTTCCTTTTTAAAAAGCTATATCTCGAAAACTATTAAACGTAAACAACTCTATTAGGGCTCATATTTTAGCAAATTTACTCTTCTTTAAATGACGTTCTCTTAGGTTATCTCAGATTTGGACAGATGAAGTAATACCAGAAGCTTGACAATTTTAAATAATGTGTTTAGTTTATTATCATTTGCCAGAGCCCATATTTTCTTTTTGTAAGCTATATAGTTTATATTAATTTAATTATCCCCAAATAAAGTGTATTTAATGAATGGAAATTGTCTTTGTTAGTTCATAATATATATAGAAACTAAAGGTAATATGTTCTTTATAATAACATTAAATGGCATATCGATCGGAATCGATTCCATAGAGCAATGGCTTTGATGTTGATCCGTGTAATCGATAATTAATTTAATTAAAGAGTCGGTAATTAATTCGTTGTGCAATGCGGGTTCGCTATTATGCACAAAACGAATACCTCTTCAGGGGAATGACTTCTTTATTGCTTTATGGGGAATTGTTAATTGGTTTCTGAATAAATATTGAACAATGATATACTATAGATCCAAACAGTGACTCAATGAAGCAACATTAAAAAGTGCTAATTTATATATATTATTTATAAATTTCTGTAATGCTAAATCAATTCATTGAATAGAATTATTGTGTTTGGTAGTTTTATCTTATGTTGCAGAAGAGGATTTGTTCAAAGAGAATCACGAGACCCTCGTAATAAAATGATTGCGAACAGAACTCAAAATGACTCCCGTGTACATTCGGTTATAATATAAAAAGTGGTTACTTGACCGTTTGATGGATAGAGAAGGGGGAGGGGTAAACAAAAGAAATAAAAAATGGCGATCGGGCACACTCAACTACTTCTAAAATCCTCAATCTCAGGACCTCTCAAAAAATAGGTTATAGTAGGGGTATTCATGATCTTTAGTTTAACATGTTAAAGCGTGTTAAATGGAAAAAAATTGCCTTCTTTTGCCGTGGTAAAACGAAATAACACGTAACATGGCTGAGAGTCTGTTACTTGGTCTGTTAAATGGAGAATGACGTCACGAATCAGACCAGCTGAGCTTGTTTTATTTGTTGTCGTGTTAGGTTATTTACTCATAGTTTGTATTTTGTTTTGTTTTTTTCTCTAGTCTTGTGTTTTGGACTTTTTAAAAAATATAATCAGTAGCCAAACTTTTACACTTCTATTTTTCACTTATTTTAGGCATGTTGTAATAAATTACTTTAATCAAAACTTAGAAGTAAACAATAACATGAAGTTTTGGAAGGAAAGGTTATTAAACAAGTTGCTCTGAAAATCCGCTAGGAGCTCTTATGCATTTAACATGACTTTAAATAGGGCTGCTCACTATGGTGTACTTATAACATTTAACATGGTAAAACATTTTACATTTAACACAATATTATGAATACCCCTAGTATAAAAAGTGTGAATGCGTGGTATAAAAATGATAAAAACCTTACCATTCAAGGGTAGTTGGATTAACAAATGAAATACAAAATGGTGACCACCCAAACCCACTTGCTTCTAACCTGGCTTCTCCTTCAATACCTCATAATCCCCCTAGGCGTCTGCAAAGAAGATGGCCGCGAGATCTTCTCTAGTAATGTAATTGGAGTTCTACCAATGGGTAGATTCTCCAAATGTTATTTTATATCTAATAGCAAATTTACTTGTTGCATATAATTTTATACAGTTCTAAATAACAATAAACAAATTACTAAAAAAAAGGTTTCTGATTTAACGGATAATATTGATTTTACCCGAGATTTCAGTTATCGTAGTTTAAACTGTGATTGTTCAACCAGCCCTAACAGTGACAAGAGAACAAATGATTAGACTAATTAGAGATTTTGATTGCTGATGAGTAGTAACCTCGTGTCTGGAGTCAAGTCACCACTGAGTCTGTAACTGATCAGTAACCCGAGTTACCGACTGTCTTAGTTCCTCAACATATAAGGGGTATTCTCTGATGTGTTAAATGTAAAATGTTTTACCATGCTAAATGTTATAAGTATAGGATTGTGAGCAGCCCTATTTAAAGTCATGTTATATGTTAAAAGCTAAGAGCTCCTAGCGGATTTTCTGAGCAACTTGTTTTATAACCTTTCCTTCCAAAACTTCATGTTATTGTTTAATTCTAAGTTTAGATTAAAGTAATTTATTACAACATGCCTAAAGTGAGTGAAAAGTGGAATTTGTGTGAAAGTTTGGCTACGCAAGGCCTTGTTGATCTTTTAGCTTGTGAGAAAGGGAATAAAGATGAGCTAACTGACAACATTATTATTATTGTCATTCATTGCTATATTAGTTAAAACATCCAAAACAATACTAACACAATCAAAACACAAACTGTGAGCATGTAACCTAACACGACAACAAACAAAACGGTGACGATCTCAGTTGGTCTGTAGCTTGACACCATTCTCCATTTAACAGACTCTCAACCATGTTATAGGGGTATTCATGATGTTGTGTTAAATGTTATATGTTTTACCATGTTAAATGTTATAACTATAGGATTGTGAGCAGCCCTATTTGAAGTCATGTTAAACGTTAAATGCATAAGAGTCCCTAGCGGATTTTCTCAGTAACTTGTTGTATAAGCCTTTATGTTTATAACCTTCCTTCTAGACCCTCATGTTATTGTTTACTTCAGTTTTGATTTAAGTAATTAATTAAAACATGCCTAGAGTGAGTGAAAAGTGGAATTTGTGTGAAAGTTTAGCTTATGAGTGCCTTATTGATCTTCAAACTTGTGAGGAAGAGAATGAAGATGAGATAATTGACAACTGTATTGAAAGTATTCTCCATCTTCTATCATTCAGATATGCAGTTCCATTAAAATTATTCATTCTGGTTTAATAACAGGGATATGAATACCACAAACACACGAAAGAACTGAGCTGTCACAACAAAAATGGCGGCGATCTCAACTGGTCTATTGTGTGACGTCATTCTCCATTTAGCAGACCAAGTAACAGACTCTCAGCCATGTTAAATGTTATTTCGTTTTACCACGGTAAAAGAAGGCAATTTTTTTTCGATTTAACATGAGTTTTTCCATTTAACATGATAAACCAAAGATCATGAATACCCCTAATATATATTGGTAAATTAACGTAATAATCTAAATAACATAATGTTATTAACTTGTTGACTAATAAATACAGTGAATAACTCTTGGAATGGCTAATGTTGACTAACGGTAGAGCTGAAGGTAGACAACTAATTATAATATTTATCATTAGGAGGATTCCATAAAGATAATATTCATACAATGACCCCCACCAGCTTGTTCTTCCTCTCTCCAATTGAAGAGCAATTATTGAATTCATTAGGGGTATTCATTTAGTATTGTTGTGTTAAATGTAAAATGTTTTACCATGTTAAATTTAATAAGTATAGGATTGTGAACAGCCCTATTTAAAGTCATGTTAAATGTTGAATGCATAAGAGCCCCTAGCGGATTTTCTTAGGAACTTGTGTTATAACCTTTCCTTCCAAAACTAAATGTTATTGTTTACTTCTAAGTTTTGATTAAAGTAATTTATTGCAACATGTCCAAATTGAATGAAAAGTGGAAGTTGTGTGAATATAGGACCCCTCATTGCTTAATTGATCTAATTGTCTAAGAGAATCAAGATAACCTCATTGACAGCTATCATTACATTATAATTATTGTTTTACATTGCTTTATTAGTTTTAAAAACATACAAAACACTGCAGAATTAAAACACAAACTACAAGTAAGTAAACTAACACGACAACAAATAAAACGGTGACGAGCTCAGCTAGTCTGTTGCGTGACGTCATTGACAACCAGATCATTAACAGACTCTGAACCATGTTAAATGTTATATCATTTAACATGGCACAAGAAGGAAATATTTCTCCTTTTAACACGCTATTACATGTTAAACTAAATATCATGAATACCCCTAGTGTAGTTACAGAATTAGAATGAAATGTGACAATACTTTGGAGGATACACTTTAGTTTAGAAGATGATCTTTAATTTAAAATACTGTAGGAAGCTGGTAACACTGAGTGTTCTAAAACATTCTCAGAAAAACTGACTGAGACAATTGTATTAGTTTCTTCTTTTGCCTTTGCTGACATACAGGGAGGGAGGAGGATGTTAGAGGTGACCGACCTATTCTAACCATGATGGGGGGTCAAGTCCATTTGATTTGAACCGGCACCGCCCGCAGTTCTCAGGTTGCCAAGACCTACGGAGCTACGAACGGCCCTCTTGTAACTCTGGTTGTGATAGATGATACCAGCTCTAGCAAGCGTACATATAACATTAAACCATTTTACGCGAAATCCCCAGTCCCCACCAATTTCCTGCTAAGATGAAAAATATTGAATTGGAAGCACTGTACAGAAATGATAAGAAAAGGGCATTGTTTCTCATGTCGCCCACAGACAGCGCTCCTCATTTACACATACATAGTTCCCTACAACTCACATTTCAGTTTTTATGGATACCTACTTTTTTTATCCATATAGTAAAGTGATCAGATAAGTCACTTAATATGTTACTTAATAAAACTTGCAATGTATTTATATTTATTTCTTTATATAAGTTTTTGATGGTTTGCATACCTCCATCTTTAATTTTTTTATGTTACTCTTTCACCCTTGTATTGACTACCTTCTTTGTATCTTTTTATTTTAGTCCTTATGATGATCATATGACAACTAGTGACAACTATTTTTTCTTTTTTCATGAAAACAGCCCTTACCATCTCCTTAAAATTAACATAGGATTGTTACATGAAGATGTAGTATAAGAGCAGCTGTGAAAAAAAGGCAGCCGTTTCACCCCAGTTTTTTATTACTTTAGTGAAAACTATGTATAATTAATAGTCAAAATCAATGAGTCTGCCAAGTATATGTAGGAGGAATAAAGAAAGGCGGCTGTTTCAAAACGTTTAAAGAAATTAATTTTTCATTCGGAACTCCTGAATCGAATCTTGAAAACCTAAGAGAACATCATTTGAAGAAAAGTAAATTTGCTAAAACATGAGCCCTAATAGAGCTATTTATGTTTAATAGTTCCTAAGATTTCAATGCAACATTTCATGAAGAATGCCCTGACAAGTCAGTAGTTAATGAGTTTATTTTCAGAAATCTATATCTCAAAAACTCAAATTAAAGCTAGTGTAATGCACTATTAAGTAGTTCATTACGTTTTATCTTTTTAGGAGTAGTAGTTTTCATGATATTCAACAAAATAAATTCACATAATGTTCATTTCTAGTTGTTTGGACAAAAATTTTAATTTACAAAACAATATATCTCAGGAATCATACGATGTATAGATGTCTGCCAGCACTCAAATTAAAGCTAGTTAAATGTACTTAATGTAAAGTAGTTTATCTTTGTAGGAGTAATAATTTTTATAATATTTTCAAAAATTTTATCTGAAAAACAAGCTTTAATTTTAGTGCTAATAGACATCTATAGTCAATTAGTTTTTGAGATATCGATTTCTCAAAATAAATTCACTTACTACTGACTTTTCAGGGCATTCTTTCTGACTTTCAAGGGAGTTTTTCTTTGACCGCTCCCGAACCATCTTCCTTTTTTATTTTTTTAAAATTTTTTTTTATAAATTATTGCTTTGAAGTTGATAGACAATGTAGAGCTGTTTAATAAACTATATTAATTTTGTTAGTTTTCTTAATATACACAAATCTGTTTTGTGGCTATTTTTCAAATATCATTGAACACTACTCTACACATTAGTACATATATACTTCATGTTAATATTAAAGTTATACCCAAAAAGAAAAACTAGGTTTTATATTTTCTATGAGTATGAGTATGTATGGGTCTGGCATAAAATTAAGAAAAGTTATAGGGTAGTGTTCTCACATTCGCCACCGACAGCGCTCATCATCTACACATATATAACTCTCATTTCAATTTTTCTAGATACCTATTCATATAATAAATTTAACATACACATCACTTTTTTATAATAGTTAATAATTCTTTTTGTATTTATCTTTATCCTCTTTTATTATTTTATTTACATATTCGGTAGTTTGAACACTCATTATCCCTTACTATACTTTCTTTATATTATATTCAACTCTACTTTCTTTATATCTTTTTATTTTTAACCCTAATGAAGACCTACATTGTGGGTTAAAACGTCGGCAATAAATAAATAGTTGAGAACTTTATATTTCATACAGTACAGTTTGGTTCTAAAAACTGTCAACAGATAGCAGTGCTGATCAAGAAGCGAGATAATAGTTTTTTATAAAACCACGAGAGACCAGCACCATCTAGAAATGTTTGGAGCTGGAAATACCAGGTCACTAGATGGTGCTGACCTCTCGTGGCCATTTTGCATGATTAAATGACAAGTTACAAACTTTGTAAAGTAAGATAAATTTATAAGAATATACATAGAGAGTTATATAAAAAATAAAGAAGTAAACTAAAAGCATATAAATATAAATTAGATGAATAATTATTGATAGACAACAAGCACTATAATGAATGATAGAATTAAAATAAATACTGTAAAAATAAAAGAAGGAAATATTAATGAACTGATTGAAGGTCAGTCAACAAGAGGAGGCCCCCCACCTCCAAATATTTCTAGAAGAATTTGTATGGAACGGACACATCAAAAGAATAGAAAAGCATTTCGCTGTACACCTTCAAGTACCATTGGTAGAAAAAGGTAATATTCAATCTGAGTTATGTAACCATGTGTAATGCAATCTATTAATTTAATGTTTTTCTGTTTTTAGAGGGATAAAAAAAAAAAAAAAAAAAATGGACAGTAATGATAAGAAATGTTAAAGGACATTGTTTCTCATGTCGCCCACAGACAGCGCTCCTCATTTACACATACATAGTTCCCTACAACTCACATTTCAGTTTTTCTGGATAACTATTTTTTTATCCATATAGTAAAGTGATCAGATAAGTCACTTAATATGTTACTTAATAAAACTTGCAATGTATTTATATTTATTTCTTTATATAATTTTTTGATAGTTTCCATACCTCCATCTTTAACTTTTTTATGTGAATCTCTCACCCTTGTATTGACAACCTTCTTTGTATCTTTTTATTGTAGCCCTTATGAAGATCATCATTGTGACAACTATTTTCTCTTTTAAAAAAAACAAAAAAAATAATAATAATTGAAATGTAAGCATGGTGTGATAAATCATCTATTATCCTTATTATTAACTTTAATAATAATAATAACTATAATAACAAATCTATTATGCTATGTTTATCCATCCCTTGATATCTTTTTGCATCTTATTTCCATCTCATTGATTTCACCAATGTTTCCTTCATTATATTTTACCATGATTGTTACTACTTCTACTAATTATTATTTCACTATTCATTATAATATTTTTACATTAGAAATTTTATAACTCATTACTGTAATTGTTATTATTCTATTTATTTAGTTTTATTTTTGTATTCATTTTTAATTTCTACTGGATTTATTCTTGATTTTATTTAGTATTACATTTTACACCTGTTATTTTATTCTTTACAGTTTTTATTTATTAATTATTACAATGTTAATAATAAAGTTTATTTTTTATTTATTACAGTAATTATTATTTATATTTTATTTTGTTCATCTTGTTTCCATTTTCTTTTAGGCTGTTCTCTTTTATAAAATTTTCAAAATATTTTTTTCATTGTCTTATATTCATACCATTGTCTTTATTTATACATTGTTTTTATATATCTTTATAATTTCTTAATATGTATATTTATTACCTTTATATCTATTTTGAGTATATTTTTCACTTTTTATATTTATTAATCTTTTTTTTGCATTGATATATTTTTATAATTATCATTCTTATATTTATTACTTTTAGTTTAATGAATTTTTTTTATTTACATATATAGAGTAGTATTTTTAATTTTAATTGAATATAATCGTGGATGACCATATTGGGTTTTTATGTACATATATTTAAAATCTTTATTATTTATTATACTATTGATTATAATTTTCTTCTATGATTTTGAATGATGATGAAGAATGATCATTTGAATGAATGATTGATGAAGAAAAAAAAACATGTTCGAGTAAGAGAGAAAAATGTAAAATTAAAAACATATATATAAAGAATAATAAAAAGTTAGAGAAAATGTGTAAGTAAAAAGAATAAAAACAATAAACAAAATCATATATCACTAGAATATAATTCAATTTTTTATACTATAACTATTTATATTAATAGTTTAAAAAAAAAAAAAACATTTTTTTCTAATATCAAGTATACATCTTATTTGTGTATTTTTGTGGACCACAATTCTGATCATCTCATAACAACAGTTATAACTTATTGTCATAACAACCAGGAAAATACAAAAAAATGGTAAAAGGAGTTTTTTTATGTATTAGGGAGAAACATTTATTTCCTCATTTAGTTAATTATAAATGTTTTAGCATGAGTTTAACTGTTGAACTAGTAGTAGAATGTGCAGTGTGTTTTTCTGTTTCATCAAGATAAATATTTTTATATTACCATGATTATTAAATTGTTTTTTAATTTTACTAAACTGAGCCATTAAACTGACAAGATCACCAACTCCATAAAATCATTCTTAGTCTTTTCAATATTGAGTTTACAAAAAATTAGCCTAAAATAAATGTAAATTATCGTAAACTAATATTTTTACCATACTTTTCTAAAAGAAAAATGTCAACATTTTTAAACAAGAAATATTCTTTTCACTTTCTTGAGATTAGTTTTTATTGTTTACATAAAATAATTTGTATCAAAATTAAGTCTCAAAACACTCTTTATTATTTCTTAAAAGTCCAACGTTTCGGCCAATTCGGCCATCCTCAAGGACAATCAACCAAATAACAACTTTTATTATATATTAACTTTTAACAAACAATATTACTTATTACTAATAAAATAGCATACTTTAAATATAAATTTATATTTCACTTCCAATAATTTAAAAACTTTTTACAGGCTATTCTGCCCAGGACATTAATTTCAGTGAGATCATTCTATGAAACAGCCATCCGTTCCGTTTGTTACTAAGCACTTCAACATAACCTGTCCATCTTATTTGCCGCAATGCTATAACCTGAATTATATTTACTACAAACAGTTTCCTCAATTTAATGCCGTCTATAGCTGAGGGAGTTGAGGCGTTGGTCCTTGCAACCTCAGAACTGTAAAGGTGTCAGTTCAAATCTGGTCATCATCTGGAGGGCCAACTTTAATTTCTGTAGCTGTCCCATGAAATGAAAACTTGATCCCCACCAGGGTTAGAATAGGTTGGTTACCCATAGATAGCTCCCCTCCCCCGTATTTCAGAAATGACCGGGAAGGGTGTCATATAAAAAAAAAAACTTTTCCTCAATTCAGCGTTGTATAGTCTTCTAAATTCTCCAGTTAGCTCATCCTTTTTCGGCCGGAATATCTACCCCTTTATTATTTCTTCTGCAGATATATCTAGTTAGGAGTCTTGTTTAATATATTATTATATTAATACAAAATATATGAGGATCTTATAGGTAGGAAAATTAACCAAACACATAATATTGAAAACATATTTTTTTATTTTTTAACAAAATTTATGCGAGTTATAAAAATTAGATAATGGACTGGCATAACATTAAGAATAGTTAAATACTATAATAAAAATCACAATAAATCTTGCATATAAGTAGAAAGATTTTTTTTTTAATACATACCTTAAATTATATATTCATATATACATTGTACATGCCATGAGATGTATGAACAATTTAGGGGTAATTTAAAACATGGAAGAGTCAAATCTTTCCAGGAGAGTTATAATAAATATTTAATTTAAACAAACAATAAAATAAATTTTCAACTTGTGAAAATTTACAATGTTTATTTTTGAATTTCAATTTTATTTGGTTCATATTTTAATAAAATAAAATATACAAATTACAAAAAAATTTACCCGTCTTATGTACATCAAATTTGTGACACTTATACCACATTAAAAAACAAACAAACTGGTATTATACATGATAGTTTCAACAGTTATATAGATGGATCATATAATTGTTGACACATAAATACAAATAACCTTTAACAATACAATTGATTTGTATCGTTAGATATTTTTGTTTTAAATAGGAACTGTCGAGTTCTGTTGGTTAAAAAAATAATTATCATTAAATATACAACATTTAATAAAATAATTTACATTCGTTTTAGACGATTAATTTACTGATTTTGAAATTTTTTTTTAATAATTAGTCATTGACAATTATATAGTTTCATTAAAACTGAAATAATTTTTCATAGCCTAAACATCATATTCAAATGTTCTTTTTATTTTTTAATTTTAAAATAAATTAGTGAAACATGCAGCACATATATTTTGGTTTTAGTGAATTTAAAAGAACATAGTTATTTGTATTAATAACAAATATGGACTTTTTGCTTTTTGTTAAAGGTTACTGCGCAAATCTAATGATGTACGTAGAGGAAGGCAGCTTTCTACCCAAAAGTTGGGCCTTTCGAGCATCCTTTCCCATAGCATGATCTCGTTTCCACTACTATCCATCCAATCCACTGCTTTTCCATGGTGCTTGCCTACAAATAAAAATTACTATCATTTAAAATAAAAATAAAATGGCAACAATGAAAGGTATTATAAAACAAAGAATAATAAAAAATAATGTACATAACTAGGACCTGGATTTGTATTTGAGGGGTTCAGTTGTAAAACATGGCAAACATATGGCTTTTGTTTTTTGCTATGTTTATGTCAAAAAACAACCTACATTCGTTAATTGTCAGGGACTTATACTTTTACATGACAACGCTATACAGTGAAGAAACGAAACAATATATGTTATGAAGTCCTTCCACATCCACGGTATTTACCAGACTTATCTCCAACATATTTTCCTCTGTTCAGAAATTTGGACAACTTTCTTAATAGTAAAATTTTTGAAAATGATTCTCATGACAAAAATAAGTTTTCTAAATTCATTTCTTCACAAAATCCTGAATCTTTCAGTTATGGGATTGAAAAGTTGATAACATGTTGCAAAAAATATATAGAAAATGAGAATAAATATTTTGAATAAAAATGTTTTGATTGCATAAGGTTGTTTTACTAAATAACCTTCCCTGTGAAAACTGACAACACATGACACAACCCAATAATTAAATATTTCTTATTTAGTCAATCAATTAAAATTATATTTAAAATACTTGTTAAAATTAAACTTATTATTATTAATAACTGTCTCCTCATTTAAAACAAAAATGTAGCACTATTTTGAATGAGAGTCCAGCTTTCATTATAGATACAACTTCACCTTAAACAAATTAACAAAAAAAAAAAAAAACTGAAATATTATTTTTAACAGATAATAATCTATTAAAATAGCTTAAAATATTAGCAAGTGTAAAACGATTTATTTATATATTTTTTAATTTATGCTAACTAATTTTCATTCAGCATTGAATAAAAAATAGCGAACATTTTAATTTTTTTTTTTAATATAAAATAAACCTCCTGCGTTACGATCTGGAAAAGTTCAATTACTACTTTTCATATAGTCTAGGTAAAAATTTAAATTATTTTTAACAGAAAATGGGCGTTTGCAGTTGAAAATACTATTTTTTTAAATAGTCCAAAGAATTACAGAAACAAAACAACAATAGCGATAACTTTTAATGTGTAATTTTTACTTCTGGATTGAAGAAACTCAATAAAAATGAAAAAAAGTGCAATATATTCAGTGTAAATGGTTCTGTACTCAACATGGACACCATATTACATTTCCTTTCGAAATTTAAGATCGAAAACCTCAATACAAATCTTGTAATAAATCGAACTTTGAGCAAGTTAATCCTTTGAATTTCACTGTTATATTTAAGTTATCTGTAATACATTAGGAGTTATCAGCTATAAATCTAAAAATACACAGTGGCCATTTTGAAAAATCTGGTTCATTAGGCCTACGCAGCCTCAGAGAGTGGTAAACTTTTTATTATTATCTTTTGTAGACAGTTTAGATTACAAGAATTCGCTGAAAGAAATTAGTTTACAATACTCGTAGGTTGATTTACCATTTACACTAGAGACAGAAATACTTTATTCGTCTATGCTGCCTAAATACATCAGGTTGCAATATCACACAGCATACTTATCAATCCGTAATCGGACATATATAAATTACATGCTATAATATAATATAATATAAAAAAAAGGGAATAACAGAATCTAGTGCCCTCTATGGGATAAAATCTAGATCATAAAACAGGAACTTCTTGGTAAGCCATTTGCATCACACAGGAAAGTAAAAAATTCGTTCAAAACACCCAAATTTTTTTAAAATTGTATTTAAATGAAAATGTTTCAAAATATGAAATATAAAAGGAATATTGCATAAATAAATAATTTTTACTTCATTATAATTTAATAATGATAATAGGAATGGATTCTACTTATTTTTCAGATGATAATATTTGAAATAGTCAAGGCATAAGGCCACACGGTAACTGTCACATTGATAAAATGTATCGTTTCTTTTTTTCTGATAAAAAAACTGCACATCTGCATTTTCTATGATTATCACTTTTTAACTGCTGTCGGAAACAAAGCCATTCATTTTTTTTATTTTTCTTTATTATTTTTCCCTGAAACACCTCTTTTCGTTGACTACATGTCCAATATGAATAGTATGCACTTCGGTGATAATTGCCTAAGTGCCCATGCATGTATTATGATGCAAATGGGTTAAGCTAATATTAAAGATTTATAAAAAAAAATTAAATTTATTTTATCAATAAGCGTACCTGTGCCAAGGTTGAGCCTAACACCGCCGAGAAATTCGTTGCTTGAAAGGCGATCGTGGTCCCAGATAGTGAGCTCTAAGCTCCTCTCTGACAACTCTTGCAGGCTTACGTTTTGATAAGAAAAGGTGTGATTCCAAATGGGATTGCACGTCTTTCTAATAACAGGCGCTTTTTGTTTAGACCATCTTCCTTTGTCTGGTAACAAGTAACTGAAAGAAAAAAAAAAGTTGAAAATGAGTTTTTCTCTCCTTCGGAATGCAATTGATACTGCACATATTGATCAGAACATACTAATATTCAATACATAATAATATATTGTAATATGCTCTTTTTGAGTAAATAGTATATTTTGATGTATAAAGGGTTTTTGATATGTTTTATTTTATGTATCATTTTAATATTCATTTGTTTTGTTTATCCAAAAAGCAAGCTAACCAAGTTTCATTGTTTATAATAACTTCGTGATTCAAAAACAAAAACCAAGATGGCGGTATGTTGAATCAAGGCCATGTTGAGCAGATTCAAATATCATAAAAAACTATTTTAACTCATCCCCTCATAATTGAAAATACAGTAAATTAAAGGAAAAATAGAAATCAAGAAATAGTGCTACAGAATAATATTCAGAAAATAAATCATTTGCAAAAGTCCCTAACTGTTGTGCAATAATCGATGTTTACATGGAACTTCGAGGCAAGTTTCAGTTTCTGAGATTCAGTCGTTGTGTGGACGGGCAGGTGAAAGGATGTCTCCAAGATGAGGAGGTCCTCATGAATTTCTGTCCGGCAAGAAGAGGAAGCCATTTTGGACGCAAGGACAGAAGAATAAGAAAAAAGAAGACACCAAGGATCATAAAAGGAAGATCGTTAGCTTGATTAGTTTTGTATACATAAAAATAGATACAAATGTAAACTAGATTTTAATTTAATTAATTGTAACTATAGTAAATGCCTGTTTCTGATTGTCTAGCAACTACACGCCCTGAGATTAAGAGTTCTTTTTAATATAATAAAATTATATTATCTATTCAGTATTAAAGCTCTTAATTAAAACCCAAATTATTCTTTTATATTTGAATTTAGTTTAAAAAAGAAATAAATTTCTTTTTAAATAATAATAAATTATTACAATATACAATACATATTACATGATTAGTGCAAAACAATGTTTATGATAATAATTTTGACGTGATTATCGTTGACCATAGATTGATATGAGATGAGATTAACTAGTGAAACTTACTTTCTTAGCCCTGACTTTCAGGCCGTTATCAGGTTTAAGTATAAAGAAGATAACAACCGTGAGAGCATACAAATATAAATATAAAAGGAAAATAGTCCGAGCAGGGTCAAAATAGCTCAAATACAAAATAAACTATTTTTTATGAGGCAATGTTTCGCCCCAATTTGCAGGGCTTCATCAGAGCAAAAAAAAAAAAGTAAACAATTAAAACAATATAACAAAGTAAGAGAACAAAATAATATGAAATAAAAGTAAACTAAGGTGTGGTTAAATATGATTTAAAATATGTAAAAATTTATATAAAAATAAGCAAACTAAATTAAAGAAAATAAAAATAATACATAATGAAAAAATAAAAATAAAAACAATTTTAATTTTCTTTAATTTCTTTTGATCATTTTTGTATAAATTTTCACACATTTTAAATCATTTTTAGCCATAGCTTAGCTTAATATTATTTTATGTTATCTATTCTCTTACTTTGTTGCATTATTTTAGTTGTTTGTATCTTTTTTAGCCCTGCAAAGTGGGATTAAATATTGGCTCAAAATAAACAGTTTATTTACTATTTGAGTTGACAACTGGACCATCTTCTTTTTTTAATTACTACTTATACTAATAAACGATTTTTTATTTTATTTTAACATGGATGTTATCTTGCTTATACTTAGCCCTGATGAAGGTTTGAACTGTAGGCCGAAACGTTGGCACAATAAAATAAGTGTTCTTCACTCCTGACCACAACCCCGGACCACCTTCTCCTCATATTAATGATAATAAAATACAATACTAATTTAGTTATAATTAAATTTAATTATAAATTAATGTATTATATTATTGTCAAAAAATTATACCTTTTGCAGAATGGATCGGATGACATATTACTCTTCAAGGCAGGCAAATTCTTAGCTTCTTTAATAAGTACATGCAAAGAGCCTCTGGATTTCTTTTTGGGACAGTTCTCATCTGGGGGTTCATACTTAAGACCAATGATAAGCTCACCCTTGGAACTGAGTTCTTCTAACGTTTCAGACTGTAATAAAATCAAATCAATATAATACAATAAAACTCAATCTCGATAAAATCATATTAAACCTTTATGATTGAACAGGATACTGACTTTTTTTAATTGTATTTCATCATTAGTGCAAAATGTATCAAATATTATTATTCTTAATAAATATATTGTGTAATTGAATATGTAGGATAGTCTTAATGTTTAAATAAATATTACAGTAATAGTTTTAAAAATTAATATTAAATGTGTAATTAGTGTTATCTATGAGGGCTTCATCCGCAGTTAAACGAAATTACAAATTACGATGAATCTTAGTATAGCTTAAAATACCAATTTTAATAAAGAATTTAATAAATGAAAAAGGGTTGTATTTTTTTTTTTAATAATATAATTGATATTATTGTGTGTATCAGGGTTGAGTGTCCTAACTCAAAATATGAATTAAAGATCTTAAAACAACTAATTATACTCCGTGAAGGTATGTCCATTAATACTTTGTTTAAAAATTTTCATTGTTATGAATTATTTAGGTTATATAAATAAATTGATATGAGAATAAATCGACCTAGGACAAATACAAAAATCAAAAAAATATTAATGCTACAGCATTAGCGAAACATAGCACAGAAAATAAACATTAATTTAATTATAAAGAAGAAACAATTTTAATCAAAGCAGAGGATGTATGAATTACAAAATATTTAAAATCTATTTATATAAACAAAAAATATAAAAGATGTAGTTAATTTTAAAACTGAAATAAGACGAATGCGACTAAAATATATTTTTTAGAGAAATAGAACTAAGCGAATCCCCAAAGTAATAATAATTCAGTACTCAGTGCACAGAAATTTGGATATGCAGATGGACATAAGAATAAAAGTAGAATTTCAAAGATAATTTATAAATATAA
>NW_027107549.1:548975-552073 GCF_000696795.3 Halyomorpha halys | reverse complement strand
TAAAATGTTTAAATGAATAAAATAAAATTTAAAATGAAATTTATTGCCATGGAGATACAATAGGGAATAAATCTAAATTCGAAAAATTTTCAGGAAATCCAAAAATATGCATAGTTCAGATTTTTTTGTTTTTAAAAAATAGTTATTATTGGATTAGTAGTTTTAAAACTAAATCAGAAATAGTTTTTTAAAATAATGACCTGTAGATATAAATATAAGTTATCTATGATAAGTTAACTTGTGTTTGTATGTTAACTATTGTAAAAATCATCAATGCTCTGTATTTTATTTAATTTCAAAACTGTTTTGGTTTTTTTTTCTTTCAGTTTATTTTTTACCAAAATGCACCGCTCATAGGCTCGTTCCAACAATCACTTCTAACCGTCTAGAACTGTACTGAGCATGCATAGTACAGGTTTTTCCTTCCCAAAACCTGTACTGTACATGCTCCGTACTGTTCCGGACAGTCAATAGTTGTTATTGGAAACACCTAAAATATAATAAGAAGTAAAAAAAACTGATTTTTACAAGGGTGTATTCCAAAGCAATGTAACAATTATTGTAAAATATTTATGAGATAAATACTTTTATATATATATAAATAAAAACCATATTTTATTTCACAAAAACATAAACATGTTTAGATATATGCATTATTTACTTGAGGTAAGAGTGCTCAAATATAATAAATACTTACGGATCTGATCGGTTGCGTTTTGTGTCGACAGGTGCAAGGTCACGGCACTGTTTGACGTGTATTTCTAAGGAAGACTGTTTGTAATTATATTGCAATCCAAATTGTACTTCTCCTCTCACAGCGACGCCTCCGTGTCGACCTTCGCCAGCTCCAGAGTATACAGATGCCAAGGAATCACTTCTCGCCTGGAACAGAAATTGGAATTTTTACTTATTAATCAATCATTCAAAACATTTTAGTAATAATCTGAAGAGAGTGTTTCACTTTTAAATAAAAATATTATAGAAATCTAAATTTTACATGGCTGAATTACAATGTAGTAAAGTGATTTGTTTGGAAAGATGAAAGAAGGACTTAAGATGAACAAAAATAGTTTTCAACTACTTTTCCACTGCCAACGATTAATGAATATTTGAAAATTATTGTTATCATTCTAGGCCGCAGTCCAAACTTTTTCCTTGAAATTCATATACAGCCAATCATCAATATATATTATAAATAAATAATTAATTTTTTTAAAACATTTTTTTTTTTTAAATATGAACTTTTTATTAATTCACCAAAAACATTTCATATATAGATCATTGACCGTATGTGAATTTGAAGGAAATGGTCAAGAAGGAAAAACAGTGTTTATACAATAAATATTGGAAGATCGTATTGACCATAAGTAATAAATAAAAGGGTATAAATATTTAAAATAAAATCAGTACTCAGTGCACAGAAATTTGGATATGCAGATGGACATAAGAATAAAAGTAGAATTTCAAAGATAATTTATAAATATAATAAATAAAATTAAAATGTTAATAATCTCTTGAAACAAAATTATATTTTTAATTGTAAAAACATTTTGGAAAACAACACTAATGAAAAAAAAATAATAAAGATTTTAAAACAGGACTAATATTCAGTTCAGAATATATATAAAAAAGAAAAAAAATTGTATTAATTAAGATATCCTATCACAAACATAGGACATGTCACATGTTAATCACAAATTAATAGTAACATAAAGAAAAAATAAGAACAATAATTTTGTTTAATCTCAAAACACAAAACATTTTAGATTTGAAAATGGATATAAATTAGTGAAATGGATGTATACATAGTTAAATATAAAATTATTTGTATGTAAATGTCTAAAATTTTTTTTATTAAAATACAATGTAAAATTTGTTGATTGTAACTGCATGTTAATTGTAAAACTGTTGATAGTAAATATTTTTATTTTAGAACTTGATAATGGGCAGAAGAGCCCGAAACATAAAGAATAAAGAAATAAAATAAAGGATATAAATTCCAGAAAAGAAAAAGAATAAAGTGAATTTTAATAAAGATTTGAAAAAGGGTTGAATTATTTTTAAAATAATGTAATTGATATACATGGGGTGACAGTAGCAGCATGGTATCACGCCTGTCTACCAACCCAAAGGTGGCGAGTTCAAACCCTAGCCCCTATCCAGGATTTTTGCAAGGTTATAATTATACAATGCTCACTCACAGCCTCCTCCCGGGCATTGGTGGGACCTGTTAGCTAATGGGTGGCACACAAAAAAATAGGCATGGCAGTGACGAACCCACCCTATGGAAACCATATCAAGAAACGCACAATGTATTTCTTTAATACATTGCAAGAGGCCTTGGACCTCTAAAGTCTGTTGCGCCAATAATAATAATAATTGATATACAGGGTGCATTAGGGTTCAGTGCCCTAACTAAAAATATGAATTAAGGATCTCAAAGCAATAAATAAATTCCATATGGATACTATATGTTCTCTAACGCTTTGTTTAGGAAATTATCATGTCTAAAGATTTTCATTGTTATGAATTATTTATTTATTCCATTAATAAAGTAGTTATTATTATTATTATTATTAGTTTGGTGCTACAATGCTACAAGTAAAAAAAAGACAAAGCAACCTACATAATTACTTACTCGTTCTTGAAGAGTATAGAACTTTGGGAGGGGGTCATCAAAAACTTTATTTTCTAAAGGCATAAGAACTTCTCCGAGGAAATCGTTCCGACCGAACATGTCAGAATGCCAAACAGACAGCCAAAGTGTCCGGTTCTCCAAACCATCCAAATTAACTTGAAACTAAAAATAAACATTTAAATATAATAAAATTGTATTTCAAAACTGTTAGTTAATTTCTAAAAAAATATATCAAAAATGGCTTTACCCTGAGCACTTCATCAAAAATTGGATTTAACGTATGCTTTTTCACTCGTGTTTTTCGTTTACCAGATTTTGACTTGTCTGGCAACAAGTAGACCTTTACATACCTGCAAAAATAAATTAAGTTTCTTTAAATAAAATATTATATACCTAAATCTTGAAGCAAAATTATCTCGGAGGCTAAGATTAGGTTTATGCTTAACATCTTCAAGTTCCG
>NW_027107549.1:540399-548925 GCF_000696795.3 Halyomorpha halys | reverse complement strand
TAAAATGTTTAAATGAATAAAATAAAATTTAAAATGAAATTTATTGCCATGGAGATACAATAGGGAATAAATCTAAATTCGAAAAATTTTCAGGAAATCCAAAAATATGCATAGTTCAGATTTTTTTGTTTTTAAAAAATAGTTATTATTGGATTAGTAGTTTTAAAACTAAATCAGAAATAGTTTTTTAAAATAATGACCTGTAGATATAAATATAAGTTATCTATGATAAGTTAACTTGTGTTTGTATGTTAACTATTGTAAAAATCATCAATGCTCTGTATTTTATTTAATTTCAAAACTGTTTTGGTTTTTTTTTCTTTC
This sequence comes from Halyomorpha halys, assembly GCF_000696795.3. NCBI lineage: Eukaryota > Metazoa > Arthropoda > Insecta > Hemiptera > Pentatomidae > Halyomorpha > Halyomorpha halys. The sequence continues at coordinate 548,601 of NW_027107549.1, read as the reverse complement.
AGTTTATTTTTTACCAAAATGCACCGCTCATAGGCTCGTTCCAACAATCACTTCTAACCGTCTAGAACTGTACTGAGCATGCATAGTACAGGTTTTTCCTTCCCAAAACCTGTACTGTACATGCTCCGTACTGTTCCGGACAGTCAATAGTTGTTATTGGAAACACCTAAAATATAATAAGAAGTAAAAAAAACTGATTTTTACAAGGGTGTATTCCAAAGCAATGTAACAATTATTGTAAAATATTTATGAGATAAATACTTTTATATATATATAAATAAAAACCATATTTTATTTCACAAAAACATAAACATGTTTAGATATATGCATTATTTACTTGAGGTAAGAGTGCTCAAATATAATAAATACTTACGGATCTGATCGGTTGCGTTTTGTGTCGACAGGTGCAAGGTCACGGCACTGTTTGACGTGTATTTCTAAGGAAGACTGTTTGTAATTATATTGCAATCCAAATTGTACTTCTCCTCTCACAGCGACGCCTCCGTGTCGACCTTCGCCAGCTCCAGAGTATACAGATGCCAAGGAATCACTTCTCGCCTGGAACAGAAATTGGAATTTTTACTTATTAATCAATCATTCAAAACATTTTAGTAATAATCTGAAGAGAGTGTTTCACTTTTAAATAAAAATATTATAGAAATCTAAATTTTACATGGCTGAATTACAATGTAGTAAAGTGATTTGTTTGGAAAGATGAAAGAAGGACTTAAGATGAACAAAAATAGTTTTCAACTACTTTTCCACTGCCAACGATTAATGAATATTTGAAAATTATTGTTATCATTCTAGGCCGCAGTCCAAACTTTTTCCTTGAAATTCATATACAGCCAATCATCAATATATATTATAAATAAATAATTAATTTTTTTAAAACATTTTTTTTTTTTAAATATGAACTTTTTATTAATTCACCAAAAACATTTCATATATAGATCATTGACCGTATGTGAATTTGAAGGAAATGGTCAAGAAGGAAAAACAGTGTTTATACAATAAATATTGGAAGATCGTATTGACCATAAGTAATAAATAAAAGGGTATAAATATTTAAAATAAAATAAATTATTTTATTAAATTTCATATAATAAATAGTTAAAAACTATTTTTTTTTCTTGACTACAGTCCTGACCATCCCCTGCAAATTAATCAATAACGTTCCATATTGAAAAAAATAATATATACAAAAAAAAAAGAAAATAAATAGTAAATTTAAATTCAAAATATTTTTCAAGCAGATTAGTATTAAAAAATATTCACTGAAGATAAAGGAAACTTATTAGGGATATTTATGATGGGTTAAATGTAAAACTTTTTAACATGCTAAATGTTTTAATTATTAAAATCTCCAACAGCTTAGTCACATCATCTTTCCTTCACCTCACTTTTTCCTTGTTTCCTCTTCTTGTTTTTTTTTTCCCATTACTTTATTATTATTTTAATTCAATAATTTATTTGACTTTAAAAACGTCCAAAACAAAAACAACACAAACTATGAGCAACTAACCTATCAAAAAGACAACAGACAAAATGGTGTGGAGTTCAGCTGGTCTGTTGCGTGATGTCATTCTCCATTTAGTAGATCTATTAAAAGACTCTCAACAATGTTAAATGTTATATTGTTTTAAAATGCTAAAAGAAGGAAATATTTCTCCATTTAGCACAACTTTATAAAGACCATAAATACCCCTATTACAAGAAATATAATGTAAAAAATCAAAATAAACAACTGACCCCAAGAGATGCTCTGTGATGAGTAATCAGCCTGTCGACCTCTTCATCTGTTTTCCCAATTGGTTCGGAGCAAACACTCGAATCATCGCAAGCTGAAACAAAATAAAAGAAAATAAATATTTTAAAACTAAGTAAAAAAATTATACTGAATTAAACATACACATTTTATTCTTTCACAGCAAGAGAAATTATTTCTGATTCATTGAATAGGCAGGATGACTGGAGTGTATTACTGACTTGAATAAGGATACAATGAACTTTTATACTCTATCTCATTATCTGTTTATTTCCTGACTATCTCCAGGAAGGTAGTATAGATAGCGTTCAAGGAGATAAAAATTTAATATGAATAAAAATATGGCAAAAAAAAAGGACATTTAGTGAAAGACATTTGTATCTTTTTGTTTTTAGTCAATATTAAACTTGTGTTAATCATAAATTATCATTATATATAATGTTTACCCTTTTTTGAGACTGGTTTTATTGATCAAATAAAATAATTTGTTTCCAAATTAAGTTTCAAAACTTAATATTCAAAACACCCAATGTTTCAATCAACATGGCCATCCTCAAGTACAATTTTAAATATAAATTTACACCTCACATCCAACAATTTAAAAAAAAATTTCAGGCTATTCTGCCCAAGTCATTAATTTCACTCAAATCACTCAACTTTGTCCCTTTTCCAAAAGATTTAAAAAAATTATGTGTGATAATAGTGTTTAAGTTAATCAGTAATCAAAATTTATAAAATTTAATGGAATAGTGACAAAATAGAATGATTTGACCGAAATTAATGACCTGGTCAGAATACTTCGCAAAAAGTTTTTAAATAATTGGATGTGAGCTGTAAATTTGTAGTTAAGAATGTCCTTGAGACTTAACTTGAATACAAATTATTTTATTTAAACAATAAATTACCATGATTTATCTTAAACTATGATAATAAATATTAATTATAATGTTCTCATCTCTTTTAATTGTCTTAGATTTGCATACCAAAGACAATATGCAAACCCATTATTTTCAACAGAGATATTAAAACTCCACCTATTAAAGTTCACTTTAATTTATTCTTTTATCATATTGAATACATGAGTAAAGTGACTATATTTTATGATTTAAAAAAAAGACATTTAGTGAACGACATTTTTATTTTTTTGTTTTAAGTCAATGTTAAGCTTGTGTTTATCATAATTTACTATATCCATTATCATGATTTAACTTAAACTATCATAATAAACATTAATTATTATATCCTCAGCTCTTTTAATTAAATTTTAACCGCCTTAAATTTGCATATCAAAGAATGTATACAAACCTACTATTTTCAACAGAGATATTAAAACTCCAGCTATTAAAAATTAAATTCACTTTAATTTACTCTTTTATCAAATAGAATATATAAGTACATTGACAAAATTTTATGGTTTAAAAAAAAGGACATTTAGTAAAAGACATTATTAATTATTCTTTTGTTTTAAGTCAATGTGAAGCTTGCTTTAATAATAATTGATCATATCCATTATCATGATTTATCATAAACTATCATAATAAACATTAATTATTATATTCTCAACTCTTTTAATTAACTTTTAACTGTCTTAAAATTTGCATATCAAAGACAATATACAAACCCCATTATTTTCAACAGAGATATTAAAACTCCAGCTATTAAAATATCAGATACTGATGTCACAACATATTAGTTTGAATCATTGCGGAATTCCTTATTTACTGAATAACAAATTTTAAATTTTCAGGAATCCAAATAATTAAATTTTGGGTTCCATGATAAATTTTATATAAAAAGTGTATAAAAAACAAAATCCTCCCAAATCATATTATTTGAAACTGATTTTAGGTGGTTTTTGGAAATGAAGACTCGACTGTTGCCAAATGTACCAATTTTTTTTTATTTACTATTTCGATTGAAAACATTAATATTGGAAGAAGATAATTGACCGTATAAAGTAGATAGTAGGAAGGACTGTCTTCAATAAAGGTGGCGGTTAATAAAGATACCAAAATAGTAAAAAAAAAATCAACTATTTAATGATAACCAATTTTTGCCCCACTTTGCAAGGCTAAATAATAAAATTATAATTCTTCGAGAAGTTTGTCGGGGGGGGGGGTGCGGTCAGCAAAGAACAACATAAATAAACAAAACCATTTTATTTATAATCTTTAAATTTCTTTCTTGAGACTGGCAATTTTTTACTAAATAATTCAAAAACACTATCCAAATTATAGTCTCAAAACATTTATTTCATTCACACATCCAACGTTTCGGCCAATTCGGCCATCTTCAGGGACAATCTTAATTTACTATGAGACATATCATTTAACCCTTTTAAAAAAAACTCCATACAGGCTATTCTGTCCAGGTCAAAATATTTACATCTAATATGTCAAAACTACAATAAACACCTAATAAGTCAAAAACATAAAAAACACAGTCAAATTATTTCTCTTTTACCACAATTTATACATTGTTGTTTATTTATACAACAATGTATAAATTGTGGTAAAAGAGAAATAATTTGACTGTGTTTTTTATGTTTTTGACTTATTAGGTGTTTATTGTAGTTTTGACATATTAGATGTAAATATTTTGACCTGGACAGAATAGCCTGTATGGAGTTTTTTTTAAAAGGGTTAAATGATATGTCTCATAGTAAATTAAGATTGTCCCTGAAGATGGCCGAATTGGCCGAAACGTTGGATGTGTGAATGAAATAAATGTTTTGAGACTATAATTTGGATAGTGTTTTTGAATTATTTAGTAAACAAAACCATATTTATTTATTTTATGCCGACGTTTCGACCTGAGTTTCAGGTCTTCATCAGGGGTTGTGGCGTAGAAGGCAGGATTATAACTGCTAATTGTAGCAGTTATAATTATAATTTTCTTATCACCTCATGCATTGTTTGTATCTTGTTTTTGTTTAGCCCTGACAAAGCCCTGCAAAGTGGGGTAGAGCGTTGGTTACCATTAATTTATTTTTTTTACGATTTTGTACCTTTATTGACCTTCACCCAGACTATCTTTCTACAGAAAACATTAATAAATTTCAACTTATAATATTGTTATTAACCATTCATTAAATCTGATTTATTTTTTTAAACCTCAAAAGCACTTTGTTATTTTCATGAATAACATAGACCCGATACAAGTTAAATTATAAATTACCAATAAAAAATAACATAATTTTATTCCAAAATTATTTAAATTATAATACAAAGTACTAAAAAAAAACAGAAATAGCATGACCACTTATTCATTTGAAAAAAAACAAAGCTCAGAAAGAATGCGCCGTCAACCCACACAGAATAATTTAAAACTGTATATCTTTAATCCATTCTATTTGAAACACTGAAATACTTTTATAATATAAATTATAATATTGTTTACTCAATTATGATTTATCTATTACTATTTTTTCATAAAACATCATTAAAAGTAATTTTATAATTACATTAAAAAAAAAAATACTAAAGCCCATTTACATATCAGAAAAAATTTTAAAACAGACCCATGGAATCTGAAACAACACTATTTAGAGATTTTAAGTAAAATTAATTTATTAAAAATATGGGATAAAATTAATGATGATAATTATAATTAACCTTGATATGAATTGGAATAATAAAAGAAAGAGGAACAATTTAATCAAAATGTAGTTGAAATAAATAACTTAAATGCCTGTACTGAGAGTGGGGAAGGATATAAATATTGTGATAAATTATAATAGAGAAGGTTCACTGTGATAAAAAGTTTTAATTTTTAATTTAATGTGAAGAGCTTATAAATTAGGTAATTATACATAATCTATGAATTATTTATTAACAAAATTATACGATTCTCTAATTTTTTAATGTCTCATAATTTAAACAATAATAACCAGTCTCAAGAAAGTTTAAAGATTATATCGCACTAGTATTTCTAAAGTGACACAACTCAAAAATCGGTGTTTTTGAGTTATGACTATGAAAGAAATTGGTAAATATATCTTTATGAATCATCAAAACTGTATCAACCTGGCTTCAGAGCTTGTCTGCCAGAGGGCACTTGTGTCACTCTTGCTGCCTTAATGCTATTCCCCCTCCATAGGCAAGAGTGTCACATTTCCAGAAATGTAAGTTTTAGACTTATGTCAATTTAGAAATACTAGTGCGATATATATCATTAATAGTAATAAAAGCATGTTAGTTTTATTATTACAGTGAAGTAATAAGTCACCTGCTGTTTTGTAAGAATTTCTCTTGGATCATTCAAGGTTTAGGAATTGGTAAAATTCAAAAATTTCAAGGTTTTTTTTTTTAAATTACAACATTGCTCAACAGATATGGAAAGAATTTTCTAACAAATTTATATCCTCAGTTGAGAGTTGCATTTTTAGTAGGAACAAAATTTATATTTTATATACGAGGGTGGTTTAAAAAGTGGAATCACCGTTAGATGTCAGTACTAGAGCAACGAGGTTCCCACACAATAATCACACATCCTTTGTGAGTCATTCTTAGTATTATTTTGTTTTCACTTAATTTATATAATTTTAAATTTACCTTAATTTGCTTTTTGTATTTTATCCTATTATGTCAAAATATTTATAGTAGTTTTTTGTGAATCTTTTTAGCCCTGATAAAGCTCTTCAAAGTGGGGCGAAAGATCAGCAAAAAGTTATTAACTATTTTTGTTCTCATTGACCTGAGGAAAATTGTTCAAGTATTAAAATGCCTTTAAATTAATTAATGAATGATAAATTAGATTGATTCAATGAATGCTATATTAAATTGATTCAATGAAACCATCACGGATAAACTGAATGAGCTGAGGAAGATTATTCATGTAATAAAATGCCTTGACATTAATTAATGAATTAATTAATTACATTAGACTGATTCAATGAATGATACATTAGGTTGATTCAATGAATGATACATTAGATTGATTCAATGAATGCTACATTAGATTGATTCAATGAAACCATCATGGATAAACTGACTGAGCTAAGGAAGATTATTCAAGTGTTAAAATGCCTAGACATTAATTAATGAATGATACATTAGACTGATTCAATGAATGATACATAAGATTGATTTAATGAATAAGGCATAAGATTGATTCAATGAATGATACGTCAGATTGATTCAATGAATGATACATATCGGTAACAATGAATGATACATTTGGTTGATTCAATGAAACCATCACGGAAAAACTGACTGAGCTGAGGAAGATTGTTCAAGTATTAAAATACCTTTAGATTAATTAATGAATGATACATTACATTGATTCAATAAATAATACATTACATTAATTCAATGAATGATAAATTACATTGATTCAATGAATGATACATTGCATTGATTCAATGAATGATACATTACATTGATTCAATGAATGATACATTACACTGATACAATGAATGATATGATAAGATGCATTGATATGATATGATAAGATGCATTACACTGATTCAATGAATGATATGAAAAGATGCATTGATATGATATGATGTATTGATTCAATGAATGATACATAAGATTGATTCAATCAAACCATTAGGCGAAAAGAAATTATTTTAATGGCAAATGCTCAGATGATTCATAACCACTAATGACGTAATGGTTACGACAGATAACGCAAATAGATTTTAATTATTAAATAATAATACCTAATTGTAATTTATTTCTTCTATTTGTTATCTATTAACGATATATATATATTTGTGGATTTTGAGCATTAGTCAATAAGACAACGATATTTTGGCGACGTTTCGCAATGTTATTGTTTGCATAGACATGCCCTACAAAGAAAAAAAAAAAGAAGTTATTTAACACAAAGGATTTATTCAACTAATTATACAAAATATATAATCTACAGAGTATAATTTAAAATTAAAAAATATTAACGTTATTTAAAATTGTCTATTTCAGTGTGTTCTACATTGATACAACTAACTTTAGGTTTCTGCCAGAACTGAATAGGGGTGAAATGGAAGATGGTGAAGGTGGGTTTGTTTTGGTTTTTCGAAAACATAACCGTTCTTTCTAGCAGGTAGTCAGTCTGTTAGGTATTTTATCTCTATATATATTTAGTATTGTTAATTATGTCTCATGTATTTATTAGGTTAGAGTAACATGAATTTAAATATTATAGTCCACTATCTTGGAAGACATCAGGATAAATGACTAACTTGGAATCCTCACATAAGACTGAAAAGACAGAAAACTGCTCGTCGATTCCGACTATTACAGCACTTACTAGACAAACAGCTGCCAATCCATTACAAAAGACTGATATATATATATATATCATAATTTTAAATAATATTAGGGGTATTCATGATGTTGTGTTAAATGTTAAATGTTTTACCATGTTAAATGTTATAACTATAAGATTGTGAGCAGCCCTATTTGAAGTCATGTTAAACGTTAAATGCA
>NW_027107549.1:539613-539974 GCF_000696795.3 Halyomorpha halys | reverse complement strand
ACACGCTTTAACATGTTAAACCAAAGATCATGAATACCCCTATTATATATTATTATATGATAAATAAGCCCATTATAGGAGAAGTGAGATAAAGAAAGCTGAACTGGACGTGGTGGGGGACAAAGACTGGTTGGCCTACGGCCTTGTAACCCACATAGTGTCCTGTGTCCTGCCCTTCTGTCTAACCGCTCAGTCACAACTCTATCCGCTCTTATGCACCAATATTTTTTTCAAAAAAATAAGGAATTGATTATAAAATGGATCCTTAGGACTTTAACATAGTTCTTATAATAGGGGTAATCATAATACTCTGTTAAATTTAAAATGTTTTACCATGTTAAATGTCATAAGTATAGCATTA
>NW_027107549.1:536672-538068 GCF_000696795.3 Halyomorpha halys | reverse complement strand
GCTGGGGACTCTTATGCATTTAACGTTTAACATGACTTGAAATAGGGCTGCTCACAATCCTATAGTTATAACATTTAACATGGTAAAACATATAACATTTAACACAACATCATGAATACCCCTATTGTGAGCAGCCCTATTTAAAGTCATGTTAAATGGTAAATGCATAAGAGCACCAAGCGGATTTTCTGAGCAACTTGTTTAGTAACCTTTCCTTCCAAAACTTCAAGTTATTGTTTACTACTAAGTTTTGATTAAAGTAATTTATTATAACATGCTTAAAATTAGTGTAAGTTTGGCTACTGATTGTATTTTTTTAAAAAGTCCAAACCACAAGACAAAAGAAAAAAAACACAAACTATGAGTAAGTAACCTAATACGACAAAAAATAAAACGGTGACAAGCTGTTTCGTGACGCCATTCTCCATTTAACAGACCTAGTAACAGACTCTCAACCATGTTATATCGTTTTAAAATGGTAAAAAAGGGAAATATTTCTCCATTTAACATAATTATTTCCATTTAACACGCTTTAACATATTAAAATAAAGATCATGAATACCCCTAATGACAAATGTTTCATGAGGACTACCCTGATGAACCTTTACAAAGTGGGGAGAAACGTCGGTAAATAGTTGTTAACTATTCTTAAATTAATGATCTTCTACTGGAAGAGTTTCTAAAAACAAAACATTGACTACAACTAAAAACATTGACTACAACTAAAAACATTAACAAAGCAATTAATTTTAAAACATATACTAAGACTTTATGCACACATTATATAGCTATTATAAATAAATTAACATTTTAGTTTTGAGTTTTATTTATGAAATTTAGATTTATTTAATCTTTGTTGTTTGTTAATACATAAAAATTGTTAAACCTAGTTAGATTGTTCATCTTTGTGGTAATAGAGGTAGGAGATTATTGTTATAGTCTATTTGGTTGTTATCATAATGAAAGATAACCTTCAGGAAGGTAATTATTCTCCTTATTTAAAAATGGATAATAGTTGATATTATAAAAAGTTTTTTTTTTAATTATTGATAATAATATGTTCAAGATTAGCATGTAATGACAAATAAGGAGTTAATTATATATAAAATAGTTAATCAGGTAAATAGTTTATGAATTTTTTAATGATTATATATATAATATAGTTGTAATATTGTAAGCATATGTGTAAATTTTGTTGAATTTGGTTTTTAGCAACCTGAAGATGGGGGATAACCCCGAAACGTTGTTTTCTGTGAAATAAATTAATACTATTTAAATAAGAAAGATTGTGTTCATTCACCAATTTCATATTGTTAACTATTGTATTTTTTGTTTTCTTTTTACTTTATCCTCGACCATTCTTCATAATTTTAAATAATACGTTCAATCATTTGTG
>NW_027107549.1:534225-536173 GCF_000696795.3 Halyomorpha halys | reverse complement strand
TATTATGTAAATATAGACGCCAAGACCGACAGAGATATTACGCCTTGAAAGTGATGCTTTCGCTTGGGTCATTAAAGACAACTTGTTGATTGTGTCGTGAGCCTGCAATAATGCCAATGATAATCGATTTATCCAAAGAGATCCAAGTCGTTTGATTCTCTTTGCTCTTGTAACTATCTAAAGTTTACTAAAGCAGATTAGCTATCTTCATAATATTTATCGCAATCAAGTAGAAATTAATATCATATCTATGGATTTCCATGGTTTTTTTTTGTATTTATTTATTTAATACCAGATCGCCCTGGTGGACCTTACATTGCTAATTTAAGATGTACATTTTTTTTAAATAATTGATTATAGGGGGGGTTTTAGTCTCATACAAAAGACACCCTATAGCTACATACATATAAAATCAATAAATTTTTAGAACTTCTCAGCACCTTTTCCCCTTCCTACAGCAATTCTTAAAATGGAAATGCAAAGAGGAAAGACGTGAAGTTGAGGCAGGGAGGTAGGTGACCTTGGCTTATTGTAAACAGGCTAACGGTCGCTGTAGAGGGGTCTCCTGTACTTCCATCGGGGCTTCGTCTTCACCAGGACCCAGGATCACTTCCAGGCTATCCAAATACCAATTCCAACAGATATCCAAGAAGAAGATGATCTTAGCCATTATACAGAGGAGTCCGGTTAGAAAGGGATAAGAAAAAAAAGAAAGCAAAAATAAAATTAAACTGTGATAACTCGCAAATAAAAAAAAAAAAATAACGATTTTATAATATTAGCCTTCTTAATACCGTGGTCTGCAACAATAGGAAAATGCTGTTCAAATACATTAGGTTGCTGTAATACACAGCATACCAATCAATCCATGACTTTACATACATTTACTACCATATATTAACAATGATACAAGAAAAAATATTTTTGCAAACATTTTCCTTTTTCAAACAATAATCATCTATAAACTAAATACAATGTATTCCAGATATTTTTTTTCTTTAACTATTTTATTTTATTTTTTCTTATAAATATTTGTTCCCCAACTTCTTCTTACACAAAGCTATTTTGCAATTTATTTATTCACTCAATATGCTATTTTCTCTCAAACCTCCAGTGATCCGCAACACACGTTTGATCAGTTACATAAGCAATGTGCAAATTAATAAAAATAAAATAACACAGCAGAAGAACAGTAAAAATAATAAAGTCTGCCAAGTATAGGTAGGGGGAATAAAAATGGCGGCTGTTTCAAAACCTTAAAAAAACACAAATTTGTCATTCGAAGCTCTATATATTAAACTACGAACAACAATAGAAAATCTAAGAGAACACCATTTAAAATAGGGCAAATTTTCTAAAATGTGAGCTATAATAGAGCTATTTACGTTCAATAGTTCCCGAGATATAGCTTTTTAAAAAGCAACATTTCATAAAAAATGCACTGAAACATCAGTATTAAGTGAATTTATTTTAAAAAATCTATATCTCAAAAACCATTGGACGTACAGATGTTTATTAGCACTCAAATTAAAGCTAGTTTAATGTAATGTAAAGTAGTTTATGACCTTTACCTTCATAGGAGTAGTAGTTTTCATGATATTTGCTAAAATAAATTGATTTATAGTTGTTCGGACAAATTTTCATGTGCAAAATTTATAGTAAGTTCAATTACCTTTATTTTGAGTCCTGGCAGACATATTCACGCCTTATGGTTCAAGAAATATATTTTTTCAAAAATCCAACATTTTATTCGAGCAACTAGAAATTTACATTTTGTGGATTTATTTTGTCAAATATCATAAAAACCACTACTGCTACAAAGATAAACGTTATAAACTATTTTATAGTACATTAAACTAGCTTTAATATGAGTGGTGGCAGAGATCTGTACGTCAAATGGTTTCTGAAATAAAGTTTTTCATAAACCAAAAGTATTGTTCGAACAACT
>NW_027107549.1:527917-532124 GCF_000696795.3 Halyomorpha halys | reverse complement strand
ATAAATAATTGTTATTATAAATAATTATTTATATCTACATTTTAATTATAAAATAAATACTAGCAGACCCGGAATGCAAGATTAAGGAACGAAGATGGATTAATTAAAAGGTTCATATAAAATAATATATTTAGATTGGAAGAAGATAGTTAACTGTATGAAGTAGATTGTTGGAAGATAGTCCGGCTGGCGGTCAATAAAGCTACTAAAATAGTAGAAGAGACTATTTATTGTTAACAAACGTTTGGTTTGTTATATAATGTTTGTATCTTGTTTTTTCATTTAGCCCTGACGAAGCCCTGCGAAGTGGGGCGAAACGTAGGTTAACAATAAATAGTTTTCTTTTACTATATTGATACCTTTATTGACCACCGACCGGATTATCTACAATAATATATTTAGTTATTTACATATTGGTTTACTGATTTAATTAATTACTTATTATATTTATTTATTTTATAGCAGTAAATAAAATTATGTAATAAAAATATATGATAAAAAATAGAAATAACTTTAACTTGACTCGACCAATCCTGACGAAACAAGGGGGTGGTACCACCACTGCACCAAAAGGCGCAAACTGGATCTAAGTAAACATATTAGAACTGTAAATATAAAATAAAACATTTGAAACCAATATTTCGCCTTTATAACGCTATAAACTCTATAAAAAGCTCTATTTTGTTAATAACTTTTTTTTTATAAAATAAAATCGGAATAGTCCATGAATATAAATGTAAATATTCACATTTATACAGGGAGCGGGGTCGCACCGTGGTAAGGCGCAATGCTACTATCCCCAAGGACCAGCGTCAACCCTGTGGGTTCTGGAGCGCTTCTGGGGACCATATGAAATTTTGTCCGAACCACTAAAAATCAATTTATTTTAGCAAAAATGAATACTACTTCTCCTACGAAGATAAACGTCATAAACTACTTTAGGGGTATTCATGATCTCTAGTTTAACATGTTAAAGCGTATTAAATGGAAAAACTGATGTTAAATGGAGAAATATTTCCTTCTTTCGCCATGTTAAAACGATATAACATGTAACATGGCTGAGAGTCTGTTACTAGGTCTGTTAAATGGAGAATGACGTCACGAAACAGACCAGCTGAGCTTGTTTTATTTGTTGTCGTGTTAGGTTACTTACTCATAGTTTGTATTTTGCTTTGTTTTTTTCCTTTGTCTTGTGTTTTCGACTTTTTAAAAAATACAATCAGTAGCCAAACTTTTACACTTCTACTTTCCACTTATTTTAGGCATGTTGTAATAAATTAAAGTAAACAATAACATGAAGTTTTGGCAGGAAAGGTTACTAAACAAGTTGCTAGTAAATCCGCTGGGATCTCTTATGCATTTAACATTTAACATGTCTTTAAATAGGGCTGTTCACAATCCTATACTTATAACATTTAACATGGTAAAACATTCTACATTTAACACAACATCATGAATACCCCTTTTATAGTACGTTAAACTAGCTTTAATTTGAGTGCTAATAGACATCTATAGGTCTCATAGTTCCTGAGATTTCCCACAATAAACTACTGATTTTTCATGAAATGTTGCTTTTCAGAAAATTCTATCTCGGTAACTATTGAACGTAAATAGCTCTATTAGGGCTAATATTTTAGCAAATTTACTCTACTTTAAATAATACTCTATAAGGTTTTCTAGTAGATTTAACGATATGGAACTCAGAATGAAAATCTTTCTTTTTTTTAACGTTTTTAAAAATCCGCCATTTTTATTCGCCCAAATGTACTAGGTATACTCATCAATCTAGGCTAGTAATTATACATAGTTTTCATAAGACTTATTTTTTACTCTTGGGCTCTTGTAATATTTAGCAAACATGAGCAACATCGGTAATTTCAAACTTCAGCTTTAATAATCGATCAAATTAAAAAAAAAAATTCAAGAGCAAGTAAAACAATACCTATATTATTAAAATGTTGAGGTGTTGATGGAATGATGAGTGTTGATGGAAAAGTTAAATTTAACTTTGCAAGATCTTGATATCATAGCTTAATAAACTTAATCCAACTTGGTGCGGTGAGCTCATAACTTCAGCAAAGAACTTTTTAAAACACGAAACTGCTCTAAACATTGCAACAGAAATTTACTAAGACGATATCATCAGAATTTTGGTTTTTATTAAGAGTGAATAATTTATACCCTCCCCCATCAGGAATAGATTATCTTCATTTTCATACACTACGTTTCAGACCTGTTAAAACTACACCCCATTAAGTCCATATTTTTTTTTTTAATTTAATCTGAGATGCCCTTCAATTGCGACTAAAAGATTTTTTTTCCAAAACCCTTTATAACCATGTTAAACCATGTCTAACGAATTTCACTGTTATGATTTAAAAAAGTTTAAAAAATACATCCCCTTGTGAAGAAGCATTTTGAATCGACCTTCTGTATAAATTCTGTGTTCCATAATAAAATCTATGTTTGTTTTGTCTTTTATTAAAGTATTTTTAAAATATTTGGAAAAAAAAAATTGTTTATTATATCTCTTTATATCTTATTATACCATGTATGTGTAATTTATATATGTCCGGATTAGTTTAGGTTATATTACGGATTGATAAGTATGCTGTGTGAGATTGTAACCTGATGTATTTAGGCAGCATAGATAAATAAAGTATTTCTCTCTATCCAAATTTATTTCATATTTAAAAGTAACGCATCTAAAAAAAAAAAAAAAAAAAGAAAAGGTTTAAACAGATATTTTCAGATAAATTTCTATTAGTTAGATGAGATAGTTGTATTGCAACTCACCAGGCCCAATTCAAAATATCAAATTTCTGAGTGTCCTAAAATTTAAATGCTATGACAATATTACCTTACTCATAAAGGACATCATTCAGAATCACATTCATCATTCTAAACCCTGATTGAACTGACTATTACATATAGTTTAGGTTATAATTTATAACGTTTTAAAAAGCCTAACGAATTTCTCTATTATCACCCCCCCCCCCCAAAAAAACTATGTTCTCATGTAAAAAAACTCCTTGGACTGTCCTGATCCTCCATTGGATTACTATCATTCGGTAATAACTAAATAAACTGCATCAAGACAAAGTTTGAATTCAGAATATTCTCAAAACCAATTTTATACATATAACTTTTTGATTTTTACAAAAAATCTAGATTTTGCTACAAATATTTTTTTAACAGTGTTTGCGACTTTAAAGAACTAAGATTCGAATCCGGCTGTAACGGATAATTATTTATTTTGCTACTATCAACCCTTTAAAAAGCAACATTAACTAAAAAATCAGTTTTTAGTCAATTTACCTTAGGAAATCTTATCTCAGGAACCATAAGACGTACATATGTATATTAGCACTCAAATTAAAGCTAATTTTATGAGTGGTTTATGACACTTATCTTTGGAGGAGTAGTAGTTTTCGAGATATTTAATAAAATAAATTTATTTCTAGTAGTTCTGAAAAAAATTTATGATTTATGAAAACATATAACTCAGGAATAATTACAGGTACAGATGTCTACCACTCAAAATAAAGATAGTTTAACGTACTATAAAGTAGTGTATGACACTTATTTTCGTAAGAGTAGTATTTTCCAAATGTAAAGAACCCAAAAATAGTTATGTAATGCGCTGTGTATTAGAAGTGACATTAAAATTATATATTACATTATATTTCCCTATATATTTATATTTTATTTATTATTCATTTCGACATAAAAGAAACGTTGAATAAATTGAATCATGTACCTATCCAAACGTGTCAAGTGATCACATAATCCCACCAAATTAACTAAAAAATAGACGAAATTCTATTCAACTTATTTGCATGCTAAATTTTAACTCGCAAATTGTTAATAAACTTGCTGTTTACATGCGCTTGAAATTAAGTTAAAATTTATTTATCTACTTAAGAACATAATAGTTGTGAACCAGACTTTAAGGCCAAAGAGGTAGACAGGCTCCGTCTTCAAGGAAGACTGTATAAGAAAAAGCCTCTTGTGACGTAATAACCTCGTTCTAGAAATACAGTCCTCGCTAATATAGTTATTTCTTAAATAATATTATTTCAAAATTTTTTGAGACTAGGTAATTATTTATTAAATAAAACCACAAATTGTATCCAATACTGTCTCAACACTTTATTTCTTATTAGTCCAACGTTTCGGCTATTCCAGCCATCTTCAAGGACATCTT
>NW_027107549.1:522917-527472 GCF_000696795.3 Halyomorpha halys | reverse complement strand
TGGATACAATTTGTGGTTTTATTTAATAAATAGTTATTTCTTTTAGTATATTATCAAAGAGTAGCGACGGAACCTTAGTAGATAATACGGCAACGTGAATACATACAGAGGGCAGTGCCTAAAGGTCACGTGACCGATCCGCCATTATTTGTTCCAATGACCTCCCAGCGTCAACCTTTTTTGCTCCTCCTTCGCTCCCTTCATTAATCAACTAAACTTCTTTTTGTTGGATTATGTAAAATAGGAAATTACACCGGAGACCGCATCGTTATAACTGTCCCAGGGATAAGTTGCAAGTCTAAATATAGCCCGAAGGTGAACGCTCATTATGGAACGACTCAGGTAGAGGTAGATGTAGTTTGGGACAATTTCATTCACTCCTGTCTAATCGTATGTTTTACCTCGTTCTTAATAAGAAAGAATCAGAAGAAAACGAATTAAAGAATATATATTTTTTAAATTTAAAATAAAGAAAATATATATAATCTCGTCACATCTTCGAAACTGATTTTATTGATTAAGTCTCAAACCTTCTTTACTATTACTTTATATGTCTAACGTTTCGGCCATCCTCAAGGACAATCTTTTTTCTTTTAGTAATGTATTAATTGTTATTTGAAACTAGTAAATAACTGTATACAACTAGTAAATTTGCTATTAGATATAAAATGACTTAATACAAACATGTGGAGAACCTACCCGACAGAGAACTCAAATAATAGGGGTATTCATGATGTTGTGTTAAATGTTAAATGTTTTACCATGTTAAATGTTATAACTATAAGATAGTGAGCAGCCCTATTTGAAGTCATGTTAAACGTTAAATGCACAAGAGCCCCTAGCGGATTTTCTCAGCAACTTGTTGTATAAGCCTTTCTGTTTATAACCTTCCTTCCAGACCCTCATGTTATTGTTTACTTCAGTTTTGATTTAAGTAATTAATTACAACATGACTAGAGTGAGTGAAAAGTGGAATTTGTGTGAAAGTTTAGCTTATGAAATGAAATGAAAAAATAACTTTATTCTAGGACATATGTCCTCTAAGAATAATTACATGGTTCATATAGTGAGATTTTTATCTGGCGAGCGTTTACAAATTTTCAGATAGTAGAATGAAATAACATTGTTTTTTTTCTCAAATATATCATTAAAATTATCCATTCTGGTTTAATAACAGGGATATAAATACCACAAACACACGAAAGAACTGAGCTGTCACAACAAAAATGGCGGCGATCTCAACTGGTCTATTGTGTGACGTCATTCTCCATTTAACAGACCAAGTAACAGACTCTCAGTCATGTTAAATGTTATTTCGTTTTACCACGGTAAAAGAAGGCAATTTTTTTCGATTTAACATGAGTTTTTCCATTTAACACGCTTTAACATGTTAAACCAAAGATCATGAATACCCCTAATGTTACTAGAGAAGAAGATCTCGAGCCATCTTCTTTTCAGACGCCTACGGCCCAGACGGTATTAAAGAAAAAGCAAGTGGGTTTGGGTGGTTGAGAAGTTTATGATGAAAGGATAGGTATCTGGTTATGGACAAATCGGCAACATATGGACCTCAGTATCCTGATGGATTTGATTTGTGACAAAGTAATTAAGGATTTTGGACTGCGAGGATTGGATATGAGGGGAATTCGAAGGTTTAATGGAGCATCTCTGTATGTCCAGATAGGACTTATTATAATCATGACAGTAGATTGCAAATTTAGACCATTTGTCTAGTAACTAAGGACAATCGTAAATATAAATTTAGGGCCGCCCATAGCTCAGTAGTTAAGACACATTCTTTACCAATTTTTGATGTCTATTGGCGGTGCCGGTTCGAATCCGGCCTAGGACGTTGACTTTTTTCATTGAGTGGCGGTCTGACAAAATGAAGAACTTTGACCCCCAACCATGGTTAGGCAGTATAGGACTCCAATAGGAGTCTTGGCCGAAAAAAAGAAATATATATATAAATTTATACCTCACATCCAACTTTTTTTTAGTACTTATTTATTGATATTTAATTTTATCTAAGGTCATCGTGGAGTGATTCAGGTATGAAGACAAACTACCCATTGATAGAACTCTAATAATAGTTTAACATTAAAAGGTCTCGTGGCCATCTTCTTTTCAGGCGCCTCGGAAGATTGTCAGGAATGGAAGTGGATGCAAGGTTAGAAACTAGCAGGGTTGCTCAGGACGCCTCAACACAACAATAAATGCCAGTATAGTTGGAGGCCGAAAACCAGGTGGACAGACAACAAAAATACGATGAAGCTGCATGCAGTAAACTGGAAAGCAGTATAAGATAGGCAAGCGTGGAGAAGGCAAGTTGGACATTACAAAGTTGTAAGTGCGTGTAATTATATCATATATTATCTTATTATTGATTTTTATAAATTGTACGTAGTAATCAAACATATTTGGAAAGCATTGCTTCACAATGCATTTCTCTCTGGTATCTATAACTCAATTGTCTAATAACGTGGATTATACGTTACGTCAAACTGTTTGTACAGTAGTTAGAGCAGTTTGTTGACGTATAGCTGATAATAAACTTGACATTGGGTTTAGAAAAATATTTTGATGTTTGAGCAGGTGGCAAGTTATCCCCTATCTCGTTCGATCACGCTCGTTCTCATCTGAAATAAGCTAAAAATCAGTGTGGGCAAAGGGATCCTCAGATCGATTGTGTAAATATTGTATATATTATTTTATCATTATGTTATTTTATTTATTTATTTTTCATACAGATAGTTTGATTATGTTCATCTCGTCTATTCTTTTGTTTGTATATATTTTAAGAGAGTTTTTTAATTTATTTTTTTATTTTAGTATGTATGAGATCATTCACCACTATTACCTATTGCCCACAACTGTGTGGCAGATTGTAATATTTATCAATAAATAAATCTAATCTTTCTTATAAAAAAAAAATTCTATACGGATGTATAATTAATGAAATTTCTAAATGATTTATAATATCTATATAATGTGCATTTAAAGCTTTGAGCATTATCAATATATTTAGTTATGTGTATATTGATTATTGCTTCAGTAATTTTTCTGTATTTTTTGTGTGATTGACTATATCCAAAAATTATATAATTTTATTGCACTACTAATATCATTTCGATTAAAAATAGACATAAATTGTTCTTGCATAAGATCATCATAAAGACAGTAATATAACTAATGCTATATATTATAAGAGGTGAGAGAGTGAGATGGAGAGGTGATAAAACCTTATCAGGCAAAAAGGATCAATATTAAGCCGAACCACGCCTCTGATTTGCGTCTTCTCATCTCGGCCTGTCTGTGTTCTGCCCTACTGGTACGATGTAGTGATTGGTATAATAGAAAACAAGGACGAGAGTAATATCTAATATAATAGAAAATACTTATTGTTAGCTCTTAAAAAAATATATATATATTTTCTGAATGGAATATAGTCCGGGTGCGGTAAAAAAAACTCAAATAGTAAATAATTATACTATTTTATTGAGCCAACGTTTCGCCCACGTTGCAGGGCTTCGTCAGGGCTAAAAAACATACACACACTTGATATAGTTAAAAAAAAAAACATAAGTGGAACATAACAGGTGTATACAATGAAAAGTAAAATATAATAAGAAAAATTAAAGGTTGTAAACAGTAAACGAAAAGGGTAATAGTAACACAAATTAAGAGATGAAAAAAAGAAAAGAATAAAATCAAATGATGAGAAAAAATTCACACCTGTTTTGACGGAAGTCAAAGACAGACTGAGCCGTTTGTATTGGGAGGAGAGGGAACGGCAGTTAGCACACCACAATAACGGAAAGAATTTTAAAGTAATCAATAATCTTCCAGTATATATTTTCTATTTTGGTAGTAATAAATAGTAGAAAAAACATATAAAAATATAAAAAAAGGTGTAAACTTTGGTTAACAATAAATAGTTTTTTGTTACTATTTTGATTTACTAATTAATAAGGTAGAAAAGGAAAAACTAATGTTAACCTTATATAAAAAATGTTTTCTATTTAAGAGGATACTGCTCTTTTGTTCAAAGAGGATTAGAGGATATTGCTCTTATGTTAGCTTATAAAAAAAACTGCGGCTTAAGGTTTTTGAAAATAAAAATACTAAGTAAAATTGTAGTAAGATAAAAGTACAAAATAGTAGAAAAAAAACTAATTAATGTTAACCAAAGTTTCTACTTTGAAGGGCTTCGTCAGGGCTACATGCAAACAAGATACAAGAATTGTAAGAAGTGACAAAAAATAGAATAAATGTACAAAGAAAGTAAGGAATTATACAAAAAAAAAAAAAATTTAAAACTGAAGAAAAGGAAACTAATTAATCATAAATACAGCCATTTGTGATAGAAAATTTGAAACTTTTCAATCTGTAAGCTTTTTCTATCAGGATCAGCCCTGATAAGTGGGGCGAAATGTTAGTTAAAATTAAATATTTTTTTTAACTATTTTGATAGCTTTATTGACCGACACCCGGACTATCTTCTACAGGGCCTTAAGGTTTTTGAAAATTAAGTATTGTAGGAATATATATATAT
>NW_027107549.1:518980-522811 GCF_000696795.3 Halyomorpha halys | reverse complement strand
GAATAGATTGGTTAAATCTAGGTACTCCGCCCACCCCCTCCGTATGTCAAGAATGATCAGACAAGAGATAAACAAAAAATTAAAATTGTAGGAATATAGTCTGGGTTGATGATAATGAAGCTATAAATTAGTAGAAAAAAAAAATTTTATCTTAAAAAACGATTCAGGTGGACGTGTAAGATTGTTGACTTTGTGACGAATAGATCCATAAAATGTTAATAAACAACAAACTAATGGGTAAACGGCCGAGGAGTATTGTGATTAAGTTCATTATTATCACTAAATAATAATATAAACAAAGATAGCAGTACTACCCGAATGGAAATAATAAAAAACTATCATCAAGCAATAAAAGGAAATAAACAAATAATATTTAGGTGGATTAATGCTCACGCAAGGATTCCAGATAACGAAGCCGAAGGAAAAATGGCTACATTAGTCATTACATGAGGTCAGCCGGTTAGCCATAAGTTTCTTTACACCCATTATTATAAAATAATTAAATTAGATGTTACTACATCTCGACAAACGACTGACATGGAATCCTCATACAAGACTAAAGAGACAAGAAACTGCTCGAAGATTCCGACTATTGCAACATTTACTAGACAAACGGTCTAAATTGCCAATCCATTACAAAAGACTGATCTACATGACTATTATAAGGCCTATCTGGACATACGGAGTTGAGGTTTGGGGCTCCACTAAACCATCAAATTCCTCCAGAATCCAATCCTTACAGTCCAAAATCCTTAATGCTCCTTACTTTGTCACAAATCAAATCATCCATCAGGACCTGAATATCCTCTATGTTGCCGATTTGGCCAGAACCAGATACCAATCCTTCCATAATAAACTTCCCAACCACCCAAACCAACTCGTTTCTAACCTGGCTTCTCCTTCACTATCTAATATTCCTCTTAGACGTGTGAAAAGAAGATGGCCTCGAGATCTTCTCCTTCAAAAACATTTGGAAGTTCTATCAGTGGGTAGATTCTCCACATGTTTTTATCATGTCACTATGTCACCTACAGGAAATTTACTTGTTGTATATATGTGTATACAGTTGTAAATATCAATAAATAAATTATTTAAAAAAAAAAAATTAGATGTTGCCGATTTGGCCAGAACCAGATACCGTTCCTTCTATAATAAACTTTTCAACCACCCAAACCCACTTGTTTCTAAACTGGTTTCTCCTTCATTAACTAATAATCCTCCTAGGCGTCTGAAAAGAAGATGGCCTAGAGATCTTTTCCTTTAGAAATGTTTTTGGAGTTCTATCAATGGGTAGATTCTCCTCATGTTTTTATCATGCCATAATATCACTTACAGCAAATTTACTTGATGTTTATATATGTATACAGTTGTAAATATCAATAAATAAATTATTTTTAAAAAAAATTAGATAAAATAGAAAACTGGCCAAAAAAAATATCATAAAAACCACACAGGGCAGTTCTATAAAAGTATATTTTCTCATATCATTCGAAAAACTTGGTTACCTTAAGCAAACATAGGGAAAGGCATCATAAAAACTTATATTGGACTTAAGAAGAACAATGGACTTAACTGAAACTTTTAAATGCGAAAATTGTAGCAGTACCGAGATTCTTAAACATATAATACATGAATGTCCAAATACAAAAAAACAACGAGAAATATTGTTCAAAGATCTAGGTACAAATCAAAATATTGTTTATGATAGTATGTTAAAACTAGCAAACTATGCAAAAATATATTTCATCCAAAAATATTTGAAATAAACAAAAATGTATAACAGATATACCTATGGTATTGTATATTAGTAAATCAGATATATTAAACTTAATAAATAATAGTAGTAATCGATAGAATATACTTAATTAACAGATAAGGCTGTATGGAATAAACCAATGCTATCCACATAGGGGAAAAAAGTCCGAGGATTAGATCGGAGCGTAGATGGGAGGATTACATTAAAACTGATTGAGTAGATTTGGGTTTGAGGAGGCTTTACTAGTCAGATGTATGAAGAGAATGATAGGTGGTATCGGCATCCACCTTCGGGTTCGTTAGGCCATTATTATTATTACTATAAAAAATAATAAAAACAATATGTATTAACACAAATGTTCAACCCATTCTGGCCAAATACAAAGAATTAAAAAGAATATATTAGAGGTAGTTATAATGTGTTAAATGTTATAAGCATAGGATCGTTAGCAGCCCTATTTAAAGTCATGTTAAATGCATAAGAGCTCCTAGCGGATGTTTTGAGCAACTTGTTTAGTAACCTTTCCCTCCAAAACTTCATGTTATTGTTTATTAATAAGTTTCATTAAAATAATTTATTACAACATGCCTGAATTGAGTGAAAAGTAGAAGTTATGTGAAAGGTTAGCTACTGAGTGTCTATTACAACAAAACATAATCAAAATACAAACTACGAGCAAGTAACCTAACACAAAAAACAAAACGGTGACTTGCTCAGCTGGTCTGTTGCGTGACGTCATTCTCCATTTAACAGACCTATTAACAGACTCTCAACCATGTTATATGTTATATCATGCTAAAAGAAGGAAATATTTTACCATTTAACATGTTAAACTAAAGATCATGAATACCCCTGTTATCTTGAGGAGAAGGAGGGAATTTTGAATATAGTTATAGCAAATTCGATACCAGCCTAAGAAACTTACTAATTTACAATAACAACGTAATAGTAGGATGATGAATTATATTTATTGTGTAAAATTAAAGTTAGCAAACAATGGCTATTGTAGGCAGACAATACTTTGCAATAAGTATCTTTTACGGTAGGCTTTCTCTTCCTAGGATCACGTCATAATTACAATAACTAAAAATATTCTATACGAATATAATATTTATAATATTATACTAGTGTACAAATTTTAAGATATAATTAATTTTTAAAACTCTCATATCGAGGTCCTAACAGTTGATATGAGAAGCTGATTGGTGGTAAACAAATAAACACAAGTGTTGAAGTTATTTATATTTTTTTGATTTTTTAATAAACTGTAAGGCGAAACGTTTGAACCCAAAAATTTTATTTTCTGATTTTTTTGAAAATTCATTCTCAAGCGTTTCTTGTTGCGTTAAAAACGAACATTAACAGTGATACACACATGAAATTTCATATGAACCCCAGGAGGACTCCAAAACCCACAGGGTTGACTCACCAATACAGTGTAACAAAAAACAATTTTCTGCCAAGTCGGATTCGAACCCGGATCCTTGGAGTTAGTAACATCGCGCCTTACCACGGTGCCACCGCGCTCCCTTTATAAATATTTACATTTATATCCAAAGACAGTTCTGAATTTTATGGTAAAAAAAAAATTATCAACAAAATATGGCGTTTTATAGAGTTTTAAGAGACGAAATATTAGTTTTAAATAAAGGAAAACAGACTAGGGTTTGTCGGTTTTTAAAACCCGGTTTTTTGGAGAAAATTATGAAATTCGAAAACCGGTTTTTTAGTAGAAAATATCGGTTTTCAATGTATGAATAACACTTCGGTTGCAAGTGAGAGGGTATTTTCTATTTCGGGGAATTTTGTAAATAAACTAAGGACACGGCTAAATAGCAAATTGATAGACGTCCTCTCTTTTCTGAAATCATATTTCATTAAACAAAAAAATAAATAGAATATTTAAATTTGTATTAAAATTGCCCGGAATAGAAAATACTCGGTCCTTTGCTTAAAACTAAAATTGATTTTAATAAGTGTGTATGCATAAACTTTAGGCTTTGATTATAATTTGTATTATATAATACACAGTTATATATTTTCTAATTGTTTTTAATAAGTATCCATCTATATCT
>NW_027107549.1:512081-518835 GCF_000696795.3 Halyomorpha halys | reverse complement strand
CAATAAAATTGAACAGTAAATAATTTCAGTCAAAAACTGCTTTTAATTACTCTAAATTTTCTGTTAAAATTTTTTGTTCGAATTACAGAATATTCGAGCAAAAAAGTTTTTTATAAAAATTCGAAACCGGTTAAAACCGGTTTTCTGGAAAAATTACTATTCGAAAACAGGTTTTCTAAAATGTCGGTTTTTGTATAAACCCTACTACAGACTAAATATATTACTGGAAGATTATTGATTGACCGTGTGTATAGATGAATGGAATATGGTCCGGGTGCGGTAAAAAAAAACTCAAATAGTAGATAATTATACTATTTTATTGAGTCAACGTTTCGCCCCACGTTGCAGGGCTTCGTCAGGGCTGTTTTGACGGCAGTCCGTTGGCTCAATAAAATAGTATAATTATTTACTATTTGTGTTTTTTTTTTTACCACACCCGGACCATATTCCATTCATAAATATATTAATTTATATCAAACATTCAATTGTATTAAATTATTCTATCCACATCCTAAACCTAGCAATCGCGAGGCATTATTGTAACAAATAATACATTTGAAATGTTTTAAAAATATAAAAAGTTGACTAAAATGTTTTAATTCTAGAACGGATGGAGTGCTTTGACTATACTTCGAGATGTAATTGGCAAGAAGCGATTGGCGAACGGATGGTTTATTATATTTTATGTCCAGTAATTAACTATTTATTGCCGACAGTTAAATATGACTTTATAGTACTTTTTATTGCCTCGTCTTTCTTTAATTACAGATCACAATCTTATGTTTTTCACAAAATCGTTTTAGAATTTTTCAAAGTAAAAATATAGCCAGTAGAATTTGTTTCGTAGCTTTTATTAAATGAAACTAAAGTCATAATTACATGACGTAAATCGAAATGCTAATTTTTTTTTGTTAATCTTGACGTAAAATTAATTTAAAAAAAACTATATTTTAGCGAAGTTACTAAATTTTTTTCGTATTTATATTTTAAGTACTTCCATAACTAATTATTTAACACTTTTTTTTTTTAAATAATTTATTTATTGATATTTACAACTGTATACATATATACACATCAAGTAAATTTGCTGTAAGTGATATTATGACATGATAAAAACATGTGGAGAATCTACCCATTGATAGAACTTCCAAATGTTTTTGAAGGAGAAGATCTCGAGGCCATCTTCTTTTCACAGAGAAGCCAGGTTAGAAACGAGTTGGTTTGGGTGGTTGGGAAGTTTATTATGGAAGGATTGGTATCTGGTTCTGGCCAAATCGGCAACATAGAGGATATTCAGGTCCTGATGGATGATTTGATTTGTGACAAAGTAAGGAGCATTAAGGATTTTGGACTGTAAGGATTGGATTCTGGAGGAATTTGATGGTTTAGTGGAGCCCCAAACCTCAACTCCGTATGTCCAGATAGGCCTTATAATAGTCGTGTAGATCAGTCTTTTGTAATGGATTGGCAATTTAGACCGTTTGTAAAGTAAATTGTGCAATAGTCGGAATCTACGAGCAGTTTCTTGTCTTTTTAGTCTTGTATGAGGATTCCATGTCAGTCGTTTGTCGAGATGTAGTCCTAAGTAACGGAGATCTTCGACAGGAATAAGTGGGGTATTTTTAAAAGATACTGTAGGGCAAGACGAAGGCAAGGTTTACGACGAAGGGTAAATGTGATTTGGTGGGATTTATTGGAATTTATTTTAATCTTCCAGTTTTAAATTTAATTAATAAAAATGATTTAGGCTCAAGGATCCCGAATGTTCGATGCTGATACACAACCAATCTTTCTCTACATCCATCTGTACATCTGACACCCCTTCAAACCCAAATCTAATAAAAAAGTCTTAACGCAATCTGCAACGTTTCGGCCTTCTCGTTGGACGTTTACCCGTCATTTCAGTGTTTATTAACATTTTAGGGATCTGTTCGTTACTAAGCCCTACAACCTCTCATCCTGTCCAAATGTATCTCCTATCCAGCCTACAAGAGCCCGGGGAAAAAAATAATTCCACCCCAATATTTGATTACTTTAATGAAAACTATGTATAATTACTAGTCAAAATTGATGAGTCTGCCAAGTATAGGTAAGGGGAATAAAAAATGGCGGCTGTTTTAAAACGTTAAAAAAACAATCTTTCATTCGGAACTCTGTATCTTAAGAACTACTAACAACACTAGAAAGTATAGTATTTAAATTAGAGTAGTAGTTTTGATGATATTCAACCAAATAAAATCACAAAATGTTGATTTCTAGTATTTTGGATTTGTGATAAACTATATCTCGAGAAGAATTAGACCTGTAGATGTCTGCCATGACTCAAAACAAACCCAATTAACCTTACTATAAAGTAGGTTATGACAGGTAACATGGTAGGGGTTGTAGTGTTTATGATATCCGCATATGAATATAAATTTTGCATATTACATTTTGTCCAACCAACTGTAAATCACTTTTATTTTATCAAATATCGTGAAAACTACTACTCCTACGGATATAAGTGTCATAAACTACTTTATAGTTCGTTAAACTAGGTTTAATTTGTGTGCTAATAGACATCTGTACGTAATTTAGTTCCTGAGATATAGATTTCTTAAAATAAATTAACTAACTACTGATATTACATTACATTTTTAAGCAATGTTGTTTTTTAAAAAGCTATATCTCGAGAACTATTGGACTATTGGAATATTTCAGAAAATTTACTCTTTTTTAAATAATATTCTTTTAGATTTTCTAGTGTTGTTAGTTTTAAGATATAGAGCTCCGAATGAAAAAATTAATGTTTTTTTAAGGTTATGAAATAGCCGCCATTTTTTATTCCCCCTACCTATACTTGGCAGACTCATCAGTTTTGACTATTAATTATACATAGTTTTCATTAAAGTGAGGTTCCAGAAATATATTTTTTTCTTCAATACAAAATATTATTCGAAAACTAGAAATCAACATTTTGTGAATCTATTTTGTCAAATATCATGAAAACTACTACTCCTACGAAGATAAACATTATTATCTACTGTATAATAAATTTAACTCTTAGCTTTCCTAGTGAAAAATTAATTTTTTTTAACGTTTTAAAACAGCCACCATTTTCTATTTATTAACTATTTCTCAAAATAAATTCAGTTACAACTAATCTTTCAGTACTTTTATTCTTTCTTTCTATCTTTCTGGAACATCATTTAACGTAAATAGTACTATTAGGGCTCATATTTTAGAAAATTTACTCTACTTTAAATGACGTTCTCTTATGTTTTCTAGTGTTGTTAGTTTTAAAGATATAGAGCTCCGAATAAAAAAATAATTATTTTTAACGTTTTGAAACAGCCGCCATTTTTTATTCCACCTACCTATACTTGGCAGACTCATCAGTTTTGACTAGTAATTATACATAGTTTTCATTAAAGTAGTCACAAATTGGGGTTGAAATGACTGCCTTTTTTCTCTTCTTGGGCTCTTGTACAACAAGGAGGTGATTTTGATTCACGCCCGACCAATATATTAATATAAATATTAATATTTAATACTAAACCTACTTATAAACTCAAAACTTAAGATTTCTAACAAAACTGTATTATATGTGACGATATACTTTAAAATGCACGCTCTATTAACTTAACGATCCATTATAAAGGTTAACATCCTTAAATATCTCCCTTCAGCACATCGGGATGAACTTTGTGGATTGAGTAAATAATTAGGAGGAATTATTTTAAAAGATATTTAAGGTCTATTCCAACAAATACTTGTGACAGTTCGAAACTTTACGGAGCATGCGTAGTACGGGTTTTTCTAAGACAAATCCTGTTACTACAAGAGCCGGGAAGAAAAAAAGGCAGTTATCTCACCACAATTTGTGATTACTTTAATGAAAACTATATAATTAATAGTCAAAATGGATAAGTCTGCCAAGTATAGGTAGGGGGAATAAACAATTGTAGCCGTTTCAAAACATTAAACAACACTAATTTTTCATTCGGAGCTCTATATCTTAAAAACTAACAACAACACTAAAAAACCTAAGAGTACATTATTTAAAGAAGAGTAAATTTTCTGAAATATTAGTCCTAAAAGAGCTATTTATGTCCGATAGTTCTCGAGATAAAGCTTTTTAAAAATAAACATTTCTTAAAAACCTACTGCAAGATTAGTAGTTGGTTAATTTATTTTGAGAAATCTATATCTCAGGAACTATGTGACGTACAGATGTCTATTAGCACTCAAATTAAAGCTAGTTTAATGTACTATAAAGAAGTTTATGAACTTTACCTTCTTAGGAATAGAAGTTTTTATGATATTTGCTAAAATAAATTGATTTATAGTTGTTCGGACAATAAATTTGATTTATGAAAAACTTCATTTCAGAAACCATTTGACGTACAGATGTCTGCCAGCGCTCAAATTAAAGCTAGTTACCTTTTTAAAGCTATATCTCGAGAACTATTTAATATAAATAACTCTTTTAGGGCTCATATTTTAGCAAATTTGCTCATCTTTAAATGACGTTCTCTTAGGTTTTCTTGTGTTGTTCCTACTTTTTAAGATATAGAGCTCCGAATGAAAAATTAATGTTTTTTTAAGGATTTAAACAGCCCCCATTTTTTATTCCCTTAACCTATACTTGGCAGACTCATCACTTTTGACTATTAATTGTACATAGTTTTCATTAAAGTAATCAAAAATTGGGGTGAGATAACTGCCTTTATTTCTTCCCGGCTCTTGTACTATGTACTAGCCATGCTCCTGATAGTATCAAACTGTCACAAGTGGTCGTTGAAACAAACTTTTATAACAAACATGTAAATAGAATAGTAAGGACAGAATCATGAATTTCATAAGTTCAATGCGTATATTTTATTAAACGTTAAAATTTTTGTAAATATAAATTTTTTTAATTGTCATGTTTAAAACAAGATTCCTTTTCTGAAAAAATATTTGTGAGAAGTCAAATATTTGCTTGATTTAATTATAATATGTGATTATTTACCTTCAACTTAAAGATTTCTTAAACTGAACAGAAACTCACCTGTAACAAAAGATAAAACAATTCATTAATTTATAAAATCATTAATAAAAAACATATCATTCATATTATTAATTACTCTATTAGGTATTGATAAGTGAACATCGATAGTAGGATCGATATGAACTTGGGCAGTAAAACCACTATACCCCTATAATTCATGATCTTCAGTTTAATATGTTAAAGCGTGTTAAATGGAAAAAGTTATGTTAAATGAAGAAATATTTCCTTCTTATGCCATGTTAAAACGATATAACATTTAACACGGCTGAGAGTCTGTTACTGTTACTAAATAGAGAATGACGTCACTCAAAAGACCAGGTGAGTCCGTCACCATTTTGTTTTTGTCGTGTTAGGTTAATTGTTCATAGTTTGTGTTTTGATTGTGTTAGTATTGTTTTGGATGTTTTTATAACCAATAAAACAATGAATGACAATAATAATAATGTAATGACAGTTGTCAATTAGCTCATCTTGATTCTCTTCCTCACAAGTTATAAGATCAACAAGGCACTCAGTAGCTAAACTTTCACATAACTTCTACTTTTGACTCAATTCAGGCATGTTGTAATAAATTACTTTAATCAAAACTTAGAAGTAAACAATAACATGAAGTTTTGGAAAGAAAGGTTATAAAACAAGTTGATCAAAAAATCCGCTAGGAGCTCTTATGCATTTATCATTTTACATGACTTTAAATAGGGCTGCTCACAATCGTATACTTATAACATTTAACATGATAAAACATTTTACATTTAACACATCATGACTACCCCTTATGATTCAAGTCTCAGACTTTACACAGAAGTAGTTTGAACACCATGCTTCCCTTTGAACGAATGAATATTTATTGCTATTATAATTAGGTGTAGATAGTTGACCGTAGATTTATTGTATTGCAATATGCATTGTATGTGTCTCTAAATGTTGTTATCTCTTTTGTTCTATAGCCCTGATGAAGACCAGAAACTCAGGTCGAAACGTCGGCATAAAATAAATAAATATGGATTTGTTTATTTATGTTGTTCTTTGCTGACCGCACCCCCCGACAAACTTCTCCAATCTTTATTGTTACTATTTTTTTTACTACCTACCTACATATGGAATATATAGTAAGGGAAAGGATTGCGAGATCGTGAAACATTTTTGAATACTAGTTTCCGAAGGAAATGCATGTTTTGAGATCTTCGGCGTCCAAAAAACTTGATGTTTGTGAACAGAACGAAATTTCGTACGAAACTGAAACACTATATTTAATGTGGATCCATGTCAGTGATGTGACGCTAAAATCGAACAACCGAAAGAGCCGCTTTATAGAATCGATTTTTCACATTTTTTTTAATTTTCAATTTTATCCAAAACGATTCAGTTAAATGGAAAAACTCGTGTTAAATAAAGAAATGTTTCCTTCTCTTAGTATGTTAAAACTATATAATAAAATATTTAACAAGAGGTTTGGTGAATGGAGTATGTCGTCATAAAACAGACCAGCCATTTTAAACTGTAATCGTCTTGATAGGTTTGTTGCTCGTAGTTAGTTGTTTTTAAAACTAATAAATAAATGGATAAAATGTTATAAAATTGCCCATAAAATCCGCTAGGAGCTCCTCTTCATTCAACAAATAATATGGACTTTTTTTTTAAATATTTATTTATTGCTATTTACAACTGTACATTATAATACATTTAGTAAATCTGATCTAAGTTAAATTGGAGTGTTACAGG
>NW_027107549.1:510680-511166 GCF_000696795.3 Halyomorpha halys | reverse complement strand
TTTAAGCCCGTTATAAAGAAGTTTAAGTTATAAAATTACTTGTTAATTAGTAATTTATATTGTTGAATAATACATTATTTATAAATACATATTTTTTAAAAATATTTTACAATTTATTAGCACATATTTATGTACATATTTCAGATTTTTTAGCACAAAAAAATCCTATCCTTGCTTATGACATTTACCATGTTAAAACGTTTTATATTTTACACATCGTGAATACCTTTATTATAGGTTATTTTAACAAAAAATATTCCTACCTATTTGAAAATACACAGTCGATACAATACATCGAAATAAAATGCTAAAACTAAAATTAAGATGGTTGGAATCAGAAATGGGCAAAAATTAGCTATAGTTGAAATTAATAGCTAAAATCACCATGGATACGACTCTTATTCATGAATGACCCATTGATAAATAAATATCGTATCCATGGCAATATTAGGTATAGTTGAAACTAATAGTTAAAGTTGCCATGGA
>NW_027107549.1:510029-510630 GCF_000696795.3 Halyomorpha halys | reverse complement strand
CCATTGATAAATAAATATCGTATCCATGGCAATATTAGGTATAGTTGAAACTAATAGCTAAAGTTGCCATGGATACGACTCTTATTCATGAATGAACCATAGATAAATAAATATCGTATCCATGGCAACTTTAGCTGTTAGTATCAGCTATAGATATGTTTTGCCCAACTCTGGATGGAATGAAACGTACTCCTTTGTGCTGTTTACACAACCCGGATCTGAGCGAGTGGTGGCCATGACTCCGCGGTGACACTTAGGCCAGGCAACTGCAAGTGAGCACTGCTAGATAAATAATATAACATATAGATCCAACATATTATTAACCTTTGTAATTTTAATTATATTATTTTTCTACTAATTTATATTTGACAATTATTATTTAAGAGCACATGCGGCCATTTTCTATTATGTTTTTATGCCTCCGCTCTCATTAATTACGCCTATTATTTTTTTTTTATATTGATATATTTATTTATTGATAGATATTACAATCTGCCACACAGTTGTGGGCAATAGGTAATAGTGATGGATGACCTCATACATACTAAAATTAAAAAAATAAATAAATTCTTCCCGGCTCTTGTACTATGTACTAGCCATG
>NW_027107549.1:506484-508233 GCF_000696795.3 Halyomorpha halys | reverse complement strand
ACTTGCATATCTTATATTATACATATCTTCTTACCTACATGATATTATATTTCATCTGTCACTGTTTTCAATCTACTACCATACCATTCCATGATTATCAATCAATTAAAATTTTGTACTATTCAATTATCAGTTTTCAATTTTTTATCATTTATGATTTAATTCAATATTTTGTATAATTCTAAAATTTGTTTGTATACTATTCCTTTCCAATTGTATGTTTCTCAATATTGTATCTCTTTTGTTCTATAGCCCTGATGATGACCTGAAACTTAGGTCGAAACGTCGGCATAAAATAAATAAATATGGTTTTGTTTATTTATGTTGTTCTTCGCTGACCGCACCCCCCGACAAACTTCTCCAATCATTAATCTACTACGGTCAACTATGTACACCTCAACAAGAAATTAGAATTTTGTGAGTTTATTTTGTCAAGTATCATAAAAACTATTACACCTACAAAGATAAACATTATTAACTATTTTGTAGTAAATTTAACTAGCTTTAATTAGTTCTTCGCTGACCGAACCCCCCGACAAACTTCTCCAATAATTAAATTGTTAATTATTGTTTGAGATTTTTTACCTCACCCAAACTATCTTCCTTTTATACAATTTAAATAAATTTGCTTTTAAGAAGATTCATCTCTTGCAGACAGCGTAGACAAGAGGTCGAGGTATTTGAGTTAATGAGTTAGGTTGTCTTCGACTCCTGAAATTGACAGTTGGTCGCAGTTAACCTCTTCTTCGACCTGAAGATAAAAAAAAGAAAGGAAACGAAACAAGGAGAGATCAAAGAGGTAGGAGTTAGAGACACGCCCACGCACAACTAAACTACTCTCTAAATTACTAGAACTTGTTTCTTTTTTTCTTTCTTTATTTAATGTCTCAATATACGTAATGCCTCCCATATAGCAGTAGTTAGGTAATATGGCTTAATGCTACCGGTTGTAGTTATGTTTTAGTTTCATTATTACAACATAGAGATATATTATTAACTATATCTAGTTAGTCTTTTATAATCTCATTCATAAATCAGATTCGTTTAGCTAGTTATCCACTGGTTCCGTACTGAGATTTGCCAACCAAAATTGTGCAAAGAGAAACTATTTAAAAATATTATTAACTACTTCTAATAAATATAATTTTTAAAACTAATTTATAATATGATATTATAGCACAAGAGCCCAAGAGGAGAAAAAAAGTCAGTTATTTCACCCCAATTTTTGATTACTTTACTGAAAACAATGTATAATTAATAGTCAAAATTAATGAATCTGCCAAGTATAGGTAGGGGGAATAAAAAATGGCGGCTGTTCCAAAACCTAAAAAACATTAATTTTTCATTCGGAGCTTTATATCTTAAAAACTACCAACAACACTAGAAAAGAGAACATTATTTAAAGAAGAGTAAATTTGCTGAAATATTATCCCTAAAAGAGCTATTTACGTCCAATAGTTCTCGAGATACAGCTTTTTAAAAACCAAAATCTACTGAAAGATTAGTGGTTAGTTAATTTATTTTTAGAAATCTATATCTCAGGAACTATGTGACCTACAGATGTCTATTAGCACTCAAATTAAAGCTAGTTTAATGCCCTATAAAGAAGTTCATGACCTTTACCTTCGTAGGAATAGTAGTTTTCATGATATTTGCTAAAATAAATTGATTTATAGTTGTTTTACCAATAAGTTTGATTTATGAAAAATATCATTTCAGAAACCATAGAACGTACAGATGTCTGCTAGC
>NW_027107549.1:501496-506009 GCF_000696795.3 Halyomorpha halys | reverse complement strand
AAACTCAGGTCGAAACGTCGGCATAAAATAAATGAATATGGTTTTGTTTATTTATGTTGTTCTTCGCTGACCGCACCCCCCGACAAACTTCTCCAATAATTTCTTGTTGTTCGTATAAAATGTTGAATTTTTGAAAAAATATATTTCTAGATCCATAAGACACACATATGTCTGCCAACACTCAAAATAAAGGAAATTTAACTTACTATAAAGTAGTTCATAAAACTTTTCTTCGCAGGGGTAGTAGTTATTCACATATGACTAATAATTTGGCAAATGAAAATTTGTTGGAACAAATATAAATCAATCTATTTTAACAAATTGCATGAAAACTACTACTCCTACGAAGATAAACGTCATAAACAACTTTATAGCTCATTAAGCGAGCTTTAATTTGAGTGCTAATAGACATCTGTACTTCAAATAGTTTTTGAGATATAGCTTTTTCAAAATAAATTCTCTAACTTCTGATCTTTCAGTACGTCGATATATAAAAGCTCTATCTCGAAAACTATTTAATGTAAATAACTCTATTAGGGCTCATATTTTAGCAAATTTACTCTTCTTCAAATGACGTTCTCTTAGATTTTCTTGTGTTGTTCCTACTTTTTTGAGATATAGAGCTCCGAATGAAAAATTATTTTTTTTTTATCGCGTTGAAACAGCCGCCATTTTTTATTCCCCCTACCTATACTTGGCATAATCATGAATTTTGACTATTAATTATAGATAGTTTTCATTAAAGTAATCAAAAGTTGGGGTGAGATAACTGACTTTTTTCTCCTCTTGGGCTCTTGTACTATTACCAGAGCCTAGATATGCCGAATCCAAAGAGTCGACTCACAACAGAATAATTACGAGACATTTACAATATATTAACAGTCATGTGGAGACGAACATGATTAATAATCAGAAGAGATATTCCTGATATCCGATATTAGTTAGATAATATACTTTGGAGGTTGTGAACATGCACCTCAGCAAGATAATTACTAGCATTAGAGTCGCCTACTTTGCTCCCTGGAGCATGACCATTATCATCTCCAGCAAAATATCCTCTCTTTCTCTGGAGGAAGCCAAAATTCCAAGTCATCGAACAGGAACAAAGGTTTGAGAACAGGATCTTGATGTGACATTTTAAACCTAACAAATATTGAGAATGTTTTTTTCTATAAGCCAATTTTTTCTTGGTTAATAGATATCACTTTCACTTAGTTATACATAGAACATATAGTAAGGGGAAATATTAAAATTGTGCGAATTTTCGAATTCGATTTTTTGACGGAAATACACGTTTCAAATAATCAAATCTCGAAAAACTCAAATAATATCTTTAGTACAAGTAAATTAAAATGTTAAATAATACACTTAGTAAATTTGCTGTTAGATTACAATAGTATGATACAGACATGTAGAGAAACTACCCATTGGTAGCACTGTAATTAGAAGCTGTCGTGGCCATCTTCTTTTCAAACGCCTTGGAGGATTGTCAGGAATGAAAGAGGAAGCAAGGTTAGACTCTAGTGGTTTTAATTTTTAGGGAGTTTATAATGGAAGGATTGATATTTGATTCAAGCTAGATCGGTTACATAGGGAACATTAAGGTCTTTATGGATGATTTTATTTGTGACAAAGTAAGGAGCATTGAGGATATTACGAAGGATTGGATACGAGACGAATTCGAAGGTTTGGTGGAGCCCCAAAGCTCCGTATATCCAGATTGGCCTTATTATAGTCATTTAGATCAGTCATGTTGGAAGCTTAGACCTTTTGTCTTGTAAGTGCTGTAATTGTCGGAATCGACGTGCAGTTTCCTGTCTTTTCAGTCTTGCGTGAGGATTCCATGTCAGTCGTTTGTCGAGATGTAGTCCTAAGTAACGAATCTGTTCGACAGGGGTCAGAGTAACATTATTAAATGAAACTGTAGGGCAGTCGATAGGTTTACGACGAAGAGCAAAGGTGATTTGATGGGATTTATTTTTATCTTCCAATTTCGGCACCAATCTTCAAGGGTCCAATTAAATTTAAAATTGATTTAACAGCTACTTTTAACGGTCGAAATCGCTCAAAAATATCTTCATTTATCATTATTGCCTGAGCAACTAATTCTTTAAGGTCTTCGATATCTGTCGAATCATCTATCTCGATCAAATACATTTTATTGAATTCGGAAAGGGATGGAATAATACAATACACCTTCTTTAGATAACAGAACTGGAACTATGGAAGGTTACTTGTATGGTTACCTATTCAAACTTAGATTTTGCACTAAATCTCAATTTTACAGACTATAAACACTTATTAATTGTTTTATGTATGTTCTATGCATCGGACTCCATTACTACAACTGGTGAATCTGATTACTAATTTAAGTAGTCTCTAAATAAAAAATATAAACATGAAAATTGATTAGGTTGCCTCGGACATTATAAGAGAACAAAATGAGAGCAAGGAATGGCGAATAAGGCTAAGTTATGCAACGGTGTTGTTTTTCAAATCAATATTTACTCAATGCTACCGAACACAAAACGTATAACACCTACACTCTGGTTCAAACCTGTAAACACATTTTAGCACAGTGTCATTTTCATTATTGTTATTCATCATTATTGTCACACTATGACATTGTTTATACAAATACTTTATAGTATGAATTTCATAGGTAAATAAATTTTAAAAGATTATCTCTTGCTCTAGTAAAATACTAGTATGCATAGAATAGTACAAGAGCCCAAGAGGAGAAAAAAGGCAGTAATTTCATCCAAATTTTTGATTACTTCAATGAAAACTATGTATAATTAATAGTCAAAATTGATGAGTCTGCCAAGTATAGGTAGGGGGAATAAAAAATGGCGACTGTTTCAAAACGTTAAAAATAATTAATTTTTCATTCGGAGCTCTATATCTTTAAAACTATCAACAACATTAGAAAATTTAAGAGAACAACATTTAAAGTAGAGTAAATTTGCTAAACTGTAAGCCCTAATAGAGCTATTTACGAGAAATATCAGCAGTTAATTTATTCTGAGAAATCTTTATCTCAGGAACAATGTGACGTATAGATTAGTTTATTATAGTTTATTAGCACTCAAATTATAAAGTAGTTTATGACCTTTACCTTCGTAGGAATAGTAGTGTTCACGATTTTTACTAAAATAAATTCATTTATAGTTGTTCGGATAATAAGTTTGATTTATGAAAAACTTTATTTCAGAAACCATTGGACGTACAGATGTCTGTCTGCACTCAAATTAAAGCTAGTTAAATTTACGATAAAATGGTTAATAATGTTCATCTTTGTAGGAGTAGTAGTTTTTATGATAATTGAAAAAATTAGAAATACTCACAAAATGTTATCTCACCCAAAAACTATGTATAATTACTAGTCAAAACTGATGAGTCTGCCAAGAATAGGTAGGGGGAATAAAAAATGGCTGCTATTTCAAAACCTTAAAAAAACATTAATTTTTCATTCGGAGCTCTATATCTATATAGAAGTTTATGACGTTTATCTTCGAAGGAGAAGTAGTTTTCATGAAATTTGCTAAAATAAATTGATTTATACTTGTTCGGACAAATTTTCATTTGCCAAATTTATATTCATGTGTGAATATCATAAAAACTATTACCCCTACGAAGATAAGTGTCATAAATAACTTTATTGTAAGTTAAATTTCCTTTATTTTGAGTGCTGGCAGACATATGTGCGTCTTATGGATCTAGATTTATATTTTGTTTTCAAAAAATCTAACATTTTATAGGAACAACTAGAAATTAACATTTTGTGAGTTTGTCAAATATCATAAAAACTATTACTCCTACAAAGATGAACATTATTAACTATTTTATAGTAAATTTAACTAGCTATATCTATTATCAATCAATCAAAGCTGGTTTTAATGTACTATAAAGTAGTTTATAAAGTTTATCTTCGTAGGAGTAGTAGTTTTCATGATTTTCGACAAAATAAATTCAAAAAATGTTGATTACTAGTTGTTCAAACAAAAATTTAGATTAATGAAAAAATATATCACAAACAATAACCGATCTAGCCAGGAGCCAATATCAATCCTTCGTTATAAACTTCTTAACCACCCAAACAAACTAGTTTCTAATCTTGCTTCCCCTTCCATTCCTGAAAAATGTACAATCAATTGGAAGGATAGTTGATATTATTAAAAAAATAGAGGATTAATATAATATGTAAATATAAATATAATAAATAACAAAAGTCCACTAATCACACTCTGAATTTCTGTAATAATAAAAATGGACATTTCATATAAAATGAACCATTATATGTGAATCCAAAATTAAAACGTAAACGCATTTCTTGCGGCCATTAAACGCTTACTAACCAACTAATTAGTTTGACAAAATAATATTTTACGAATTTTTATGTCATGTAAGCTGGATGGATGGATACGATATTTATATATCAATGGTTCATTCATGAATAAGGGTCGTATCCATGGCAACTTTAGCTATTAGTTTTAGCTATAGCTAATATTGC
>NW_027107549.1:496852-501331 GCF_000696795.3 Halyomorpha halys | reverse complement strand
TTTTAGCTATAGCTAATATTGCCATGGATACGATATTTATATATCAATGGTTCATTCATGAATAAGGGTCGTATCCATGGCAACTTTAGCTATTATTTTTAAGCTAATTTTTCCTCATCTCTTTCTTGAGGTATACCGTATGATACAGAACGATTTATTTTTTGATTTTATTTTCAACGTTAGAGACTTAAATTGCAGAAAAAATAAAGACCGTTTGTAAAGATGAAGAAAGAATATAACAATGGGAACTTATATAAGATGGGGATGTTGCATTTCGTTGCAGTAATATTGCACTTTCTTCGTGCAACAAGAGCTCCAAGCCTCCCTAAGCAATAATCAACGATCTAGATGGAATCCAGCAGCTCCACAATTATGAAAATAATTACACATTGCAACTCATAATTAAATAGATCTGCCTCATCAATTGTATATTGCACATTCCACTTTCGAAATCTTCAAAAGTTTATCAGTTTTTTTTTTTTTTGCCTGGAGCGAACTTGATACAAGTTGTGGAAGTAAAATGATGTAACTTCCAAAGTGGAGAAGATGGTCGGGGGGAGGGAGGTGAAGAGGGGGGTTGCGGTCAGTAAATAAACAATAAATTATTTATTTCTGCCGAAGTTTCGACCTGACTTCAATAAAGATATTAACAAAAAAAAGTCAACTTTTACAGTTGAAATGAAAAGGCCAAATTTTAATAAACTAAGAAGTATAAAGAAGATAACAGATAAAGACAGTAAAAGGTGAGACGAGATGTCAGAACTGCCACCTTCTGTAACACACAACTCCGAGTGGCTCTATCTACAACTGACTACTCCGACTTGGAATATTTTTCGGAGGTGGTTTGAGATTTTATTGTTACCTTACAGAAAAATAAAACTAATATTATATTAATCAAATATTATAAATAAATTTAGTTATAATATTTGATTAATTTCAATTCGTAATCTGCATATTTCAGTGTTTAATAACTATTGGTTCGTTAATATTATAAAATGACAGTTTTCACAGAAACGTTTATTTGGTAAGAGAACATTATGAAATCAGAACATTTTTATTCAAAATATCTACTCTCATTTTCTATACATTTATCCACAACTTATCATCAACTTTTTAAACCCAGAACTGAAAAATTCTTTGTAAAGAAAATAATTCAGAAAATGTGTAATATTGACATGACATTCATTTTAAAAACTTTTACCTTGCCCTAATTTCTAGACGTAGGAAGTTGTTCTAAGATCTGAACATATGGAAATCTGTTGGAAATAAGTCTGGGGAATAAGATGGATGTGAAAGAACTTCGTAACACAGCTCATTTAATTTCTTAACATGCTCTGGAACGCTTCAATAGGGGTATTCATGATCATTAGTTTAACATGTTAAAGCGTGTTAAATGGAAAAACTTATGTTAAATAGAGAAATATTTCCTTCTTTTATCATGTTAAAACGATATAAATGTAACATGGTTGAGAGTCAGTTACTAGGTCTGTTAAATGGAGAATGACGTCACGGAACAGACCAGCTCAGCTTTTCAACGCTTTATTTGTCGTGTTAGGTTACTTGCTCGTAGTTTGTGTTTTTGTTTTTTTCTTTTGTCTTGTGTCTTGAACTTATTAAAAAATACAATCAGTGGCCAAACTTTTACACTTATTTTAGGCATGTTGTAATAAATTACTTTAATCAAAACTTAGAAATAAACGATAATATGAAGTTTTGGAAGGAAAGGTTACTAAACAAGTTGCTCAGAGAATCCGCTAGGAGCTCTCATGCATTTACCATGACTTTAAATATAGCTGCTCACAATACTATACTTATAGCGTTTAACATGGTAAAACATTTTACATTTAACATAATATCATGAATACCCCTAATATCGGCATGGTTTTTCATTCAACACATTCGGCCATTTTCTATCTTTTACTATATATACGCTTTTACGCATACGCTCAAATCCAGGGTTTTGCGCAGAAATGAAGTCAGATAACGCGTTTTTTGGGCAGAGAATCATTTAAAAAAATTTTACTTTTATAGAAGTTATCCAAATATCTGAATAGATGGAAATATGTTGGAGATATGTCTGAGGAATAAGATGGATGTGGAAGAACTTCTTAACATATATCGTTTAGTATCTTCACTGTCAGTCGTGAAACATGAGGTCTGGGGTTGTCGTGCAAGAGTATAGGTTCCTTCAGATTAACCAATGCAATTTATAATTAGACAAGTTTTTGATGCATTATGTCAATATAACTGCAGTACGATGTGGATGTGATGGTTGCACCTCTGGGTAAAAACGAGAAATGAATTATTCCTCCCATTGACCACCACATAAGAAACAAATAATTTTTTTGGATGCAAATTTTGTTTTGTCGTGTCTCCAGGGCCTTGTTTCATAATGAAAGCTAATAGTATTAGTTCAAAATATAAGTATAGAAAAAACGTGTTAATTGCACTAATATTTATTTTTTTCATAATAGGGAAGACTATTAGTGATATTACAGGAGTTAAAAAGTACTAAAGTACAAATTACTATTGTACAAGTCAGTGTAATTGTATTAAGTTAAATCTACAAGACTAATAGTATTAGTATGTACTTTATTATGAAACTGGGCCCAGATCTTTCGTCGATAATTAACCATTGAACTGACGAACGCCTGTTGTTAGATTATACAATCCACTTTTCATCACACGTGATTATACTTTCGAGAAAAGGTTCGTTTTTTTTTGGGGGGGGGGAGAGGAATTGTGTAGAAAATGAGGGTAAATATTTTGATTTCAAAAAGTTGTTTTACTCAATAAACTATCCTGTGGAAATCGACATTTTATATGAATAATATAAAGTATAATATTCCTAAAATTAAAAAAAATCTGTTAATATTCATTTGCAAATAACCTAAACTATGCTTCAATGGAAAGAATTCT
This sequence comes from Halyomorpha halys, assembly GCF_000696795.3. NCBI lineage: Eukaryota > Metazoa > Arthropoda > Insecta > Hemiptera > Pentatomidae > Halyomorpha > Halyomorpha halys. The sequence continues at coordinate 498,412 of NW_027107549.1, read as the reverse complement.
ATAACCGAAATTGGAAAGTTGTGCCAATGTTTGAGTAGGTCATAACGAACTGTATTGTTCAAGGAAACAACGGCACAACTAATGAAATTGAAATTCTCAACAGACCTTGAGGAAAAGGATATTCTCTAAGAATAGATAATACATAAGTATTCTTCAGGAATACATAATACATAAGAATTATACAGAGGAATGTACTTTTCCTCACGAATCTGGAACATGTTATGTACGTGGTAGCGACTTCTTCATCAATATTCAATGTCTACTGAATAGCTAGGGGCAATGTTTAAATAAAAATAGGACTTTGTCGTAATAGTTCGGAAAATTTAGAATTGTGGAATTATTTGAGCTTCTAGTTGTCCACTTCTGACATCCTTCAGTTATCCTTTGTGTTATTACGAATTTTAAGGAACCCTAAAATACGAACTTTATTTAAAAAAAAAAAAAATCTGTAGCTACAAGAGTTTCAGTACTTTGTAACAAATACTGTTAACGTTGCTAGATCAACGTTTGTGCAAGGAGGTGATTGAGGTGAGGTGACAGAATCACGCTCGACCGCTAGATTTTTAACCACTTTATGAAACTGGGTGGGGCAGAAACCTCAGGGCTCGAACCCGTGCCACCCCCAATTCTTAGGTTGCAATCGGGAATGATCAGGTGGCTTCATCCATTTAGCCCTATGTATGTTTTTTTAGCCCTGATGAAGCTCTACTAGGTGGAGCGAAACGTTGCCTAAGTTTTTTTTTTGTATGTCACCCGCAACATCTTACCTTTGTAAGATACTAGATACTATCCTTAATTCTTAATTTTTTAATATTACTGTTGCTATAGAATTCCTCGAAATGAAAATGACGAATATATATTCGTGTAACCTTCTAAATTACATTTAAAACGTAAACATAAACAAGTATTTTATATAGAAAAAATAACCAACTTTATAACAAGCTATAAGCTAAATAATTTTCATTTAACATATTATATTATTCGGAATAATGTCCGATGACATCTCTCGGTTTTAAGGACTAATCTTTTGTTCAACCAGATAAACAGTAAGACTTTTCCTAAGGATTTGCAACATTGCTTTTATAACCCTGTTGAAGCTCGGCAAAGTGGGGCGAAACGTTGGCTCAAATAAGTATTTTATTTATTTGTTTTTGTTATTTGTTTTACCGTACCCAGACCACTTTCCTTTATATATTATATGCGACCAATTAAGGATCTTCCATTAATTTTGTTTTCATAATTTCCACCTTCTCTGTTATTTAATTTTTTTTTTCTTTTTCGAAAATCACCAAAATAGAGGTAACTTCAACACGGGATCACCAATCTTCACAAAATAGGTAAATAAGTGTTAACAGAAAGTTTTTAAAAATCAATTAAAACAGAATTTCTAGATATATAGGGATATGGTCAGGGTTGCGGTCAAAGGAGAAATAAAAATAGTTTACAACTATTTATTTTCCAACGTTTCGCCCCACTTTGCAGGGCTTCATCAGGGCTAAAAAGATACAAAATGAAACTATGTTAAGATAAAATGATAGAAATAAAAATACAAAGATATAA
>NW_027107549.1:492858-496607 GCF_000696795.3 Halyomorpha halys | reverse complement strand
TATCTTTTTAGCCCTGATGAAGCCCTGCAAAGTGGGGCGAAACGTTGGAAAATAAATAGTTGTAAACTATTTTTATTTCTCCTTTGACCGCAACCCTGACCATATCCCTATATATCAATTTTTACGGTCAACTATACATACATATATAGAATTTCTAGATATTTTTTAACTGCTTTAAAACGCTCGTAGTAGTAGCTGGTGATAAAATACACGTATTTATGGATTTCATAAGGATTTTAATTACATTATAAAGAGAAATATAATCAAAAGAAGTAAAAGGATGATGGATCATGTCCGACCAGGAAGTTAGTAAAATGACTAAGCATCCAATTAGTGAAGTGAATAAAACCAACATGGACTCTTTGCTAATGAGATTGATTTTTTTTTTCCAGCCTGAACTGGCGTGCGCCCCCCCCCCTCTCTCAAATTGAATACGTGCTCGATTAATTATACCGAGTAAGAGACGGAAAGTTCGTGCAGGGGCGCTATTAGCCGGTGGTGTGGTCAGCACTGAGCTCTAGGGTCGGATTAAAAAGCGTGAAGAGGCAAATTAATTGTTCTTGTTCCAAACAGGCTGAGACCGCTCGTAAGGACCTCTTCCTACCAATACGCTCTACTTGGCCGCTCCACTTCTAGTAGGTGATATCCTGCAGGATTTGGATGTCTTCCAGGACATTAGTAAAGTATCGGAACACATCGAAGTAGGGCACTTTAAAGGGAACCCAAAAAGTTCTAACCAAGCTGCTTCAGATCCCCCCCCTCCCCACAAAGATCTTTATCCTATTATCACAATATTAAACAAATATCAGCCAACTTGGACCAACACAATAACAAATTAAGAGTACAGTAGTTCAACATCAAACCAAAGCTGCATACGACCTCTGGCTGTATCATGGCAAGCAGCGATAGATTAATGATTCCTTCATACAGATATTAATACATGGAATTATCCGTGTTAAATTGTTTACTGACAAGAAAAATATAAAATTATTATAATTTATAAATAATAATTAAGATGTTATCCGAACTGATGAAGGAATGATTGAAATTGGGTGATTGACAGTTTGGAATGACGAAGACAGCTGTTGAATGAAGGCTTCTGCAGATACACATTATGCAAATACATATTTACATAACGGGCATCATGTATCATATCGATTGTTAATAACCACTTCGGTCAGCCCTCATGTCAATCGTATAATATATATATATATATATATATATAGAGAGAGAGAGAGAGAGAGAGAGAGAGAAATACTTTATTCATTCATGCTGCCCAAATACATCGGGTTGCTACATTACACAGCATACTGATCAATCCGTGATCGGACATATACACAATACATATATTTACATGATATAATAAAATAGAGAGAAAACATTTTTTTTTCCCTACAGTTTCCTTTTACAATGAATTCCAGTCTACACATTAAATACCAATATTTCAATTCATTCCTTTTTTATTTCCCTTTCTTGTCTATTCCATTTCACCATTTCACAATTTTTATTTCGTTTAATTGACAAACTTACTTTCCCGAATACCCCCTCTCAGATCCCTCCCCAACGACCCGTTGAACAAATTCACTATTAGACAGCAATGTGATATCAAACCAGAGAAATAATAGTCACAGCAGTGGATCAGATTACAGTAAAACAAACAAATAAATACATTTTACCGAAACGAAAACTAATATATAGATTTTTAGAAAAATATAATAAAAAGTTGGTTAAAAAAAATAAAATAAAAATAATAATAATAAAATAATTTAATGAATAAATAAGTTAAAACACACAAATCGATAGGTATACCTGCTAAAATAAATTAATAACACAATGAATAATCTCAGAGTTAATTCCCATGCAGATGATGGGATATATATATAATCCTATTATATATTTCTGTTATGTCTTAGAGACAGAAGCGGCTTCTAGAAGTAAATACAATAACAAAAGATAAAATAAGAAAACAAACAAATGAAAATAATTAAGAAGAAAACTGACAAGAAACTGCTCGTAGATTCCGATTGCTACAACACCTACTTGACAAATGCTCTAAAGTTTCCATTCACTACAAAAAATTATTATACACTATGATACTCAGAACAATAGACATACTGAAATAAGCTCCTTAAAGTGCAAAATCCTTGATGCTCCTTATTACGTCACAAATAAACTTATCCAGACCTCACCATCCCCTTCGTTGCAGGTTTAGCCCGAAATATACATAGTTCCCTTTATTCCAAACTCCTTACCCAACCTAACACGTTAGTTCATAAACTCTCATCCTTAACAATCCCTGATAATCCTCCGAGGCTTCTGAAAAGAAGATGGCCTTGGGATCTTCTAATTTAAACCAGTGATTAAAGTACCACCATTGGGTGGTTCCTTCTGCAGATCATCATGTGTTTTGAAATATTTATCATAATTACGTATTGTAATTTTTTATACAGTTGTAAATTTCCATAAACAAAACAATATCATATTTACCTGACCACTATTTTTTTATTTCAAGGGGTTTAAGATGAAAAACTTGCATTTTTCATTTAAGATAATAATAATTTTACTATACCAAACTTATAATAAAATAAGTAACCTTTTTTTTTATCACGAAAAAATATTATTCCTGAATTATAAGTTTACCTTTTTGTAATTAATGACCGAAATAATTGAATTTCCTTTGTAATGAAGGTAACAGCCTTGGATCCTGTGAGCACAGGAAGGCAAACATTATCTATCGAAAAGGCCATGTGAAAAATGAACATCCATTCATCCTGCTGAAACTTTAACAACGCTTTAAATTTACAAATTTGAAATATAATGCCGCAGGGAAGTATTTTATATTAAGTTATATCAAGCTAAAATTATTTCAGAAGTTATATTGCAATATCTACTTGCGTGTGATCAGAAACGAAATAAAAATTCATTTACTATCCTACGTCGAAATAAAATTTATCCTTCTGGAAGATTATGATTGACCGTGTGTATAGATGAATGGAATATGAATAATAATAATTAATGAAGTTTTAAAAAAATAGGTTTTTTTTTACTTATAATTAATGACCTGAACAGAATAGCCTGCAAAAAAATTTTATATTTTGATGTGAGGTAAGAATTTATATTTGATGATTGTTTTTGAGGATGGCCGAAATGGCCGAAACGTTGGAGCCTTAATATAATAAAGAGTGTTGAGATTAAACAAGGATACAATTTGATTAATTTAATAAATAATTATTAAGTCCAATTCGAATATTTCCCTCCTCTAAGACACAACCCCTGATAAAGACCTGAAACTCAGGTCGAAACGTCGGCATAAAATAAATAAATATGGTTTTGTTTATTTATGTTGTTCTTTGCTGACCGCACCCCCCGACAAACTTCTTCAATAATAAATAATTATATATTATATTTATATTGAGCTGAATTGAGGAAGAGGCATTGTAATTGTAAGTAGGTAACTGATAATCCCCAAGGTAGCGCTGTCTATACAAAGTTGATAACACGTCGGCTGTCTTATCATTTGGGTCACTGAGAGAATGACTACAGTAGTAACTCCTATCTTTAATTCAAGTTAAAGCCATTTTTTTTTTTTTATACATTCAATTTATTATATTTTAATGAAAAAACATCTCGATTTCTAAAATTGGCAAAACATTCTGGAAAATATATAGGGTGTTTTTTTAAGCCCGATAGAACTTGAAATTGTAAAAAATAACACAAAAAATTAAATTGTAATCAAAATTTTTTTTTTA
>NW_027107549.1:489906-492623 GCF_000696795.3 Halyomorpha halys | reverse complement strand
ATGTCACGTATTGATCTTTCGAATAAAAAAAAAATTTTGATTACAATTTAATTTTTTGTGTTATTTTTTACAATTTCAAGTTCTATCGGGCTTAAAAAAACACCCTTTATAAGAAGATGGTTGGGGTTGCAGTCAAAAGAGAAACAAAAATAGTTTATAACTATTTATTTTCCGACGTTTCGCCCCACTATGCAGGGCTTCATCAGAAAAGATTTGTTCAACCTTTACCTTTGAACAGCCCTGATGAAGCCCTGCAAAGTGGGGCGAAACGTCGGAAAATAAATAGTTGTAAACCAATTTTGTTTCTATTTTGACCGCAACCCTGACCATCTTATATATCTATTTTTACGGTCAACTATATATACATATATTCTGGCAATTAGTTTTTGACCGCTTCCTAACTTTTTTTTTTATGGTCTCGATAGATAGCACACATACATTTCTACATTAGGAGTATTCATAATCTTTAGTTTAAGATGTAATATGGAAAAACTCATATTAAATGGAGAAATATTTCCTTCTTTCAGCATGTTAAGGTGAACACATAACAATGGGGGTATTCATGATCTTTAGTTTAACATGTTAAAGGGTGTTCAATGGAAAAACTTATGTTAAATGAAGAAATATTTCCTTCTTTTAGCACGTTAAAACGATATAACATATAACATGGATCAGAGTCTGTTACTAGGTCTGTTAAATAGAGAATGACGTCACGCAACAGACCAGCTGAGCTCGTCAACGTTTTGTTTGTTGTGTTAGTACTGTTTTGGATGTTTTAAAAACTAATACAGCAGTGGAAAACAACAATAATAATGTAATGACTGTTGTCAATTAGCTCATCTTGATTCTCTTCCTTATTAATTTATATTTAAGATTATCCTAGAGGATGGTTAGCTGGGCCGAAACGTTGGATATTTGAAGAAATAATAGAGAATGTTTGAAACTTAACTTGGATACAATTTATTTTATTTAAACGATAAAACTAGTTGTTTATAAATTTTGATGAAGAAGGTAATTTTGGAGATTGGACATTTAAAGAAAAACAACATTCTATCACGTAGCTTTGTTTTGGCCGACTTTACGATTGGCATTACAGCTTGCCCTTTGAAAGACTTTCTCGTACATCGCCGGTAGATATAGGATTACGTTACGATACTAGTGAAAGGAAATGGAACACCTTTACGATGTAACAAACAAAATAATATAATCTGTTCAAGCTAATTGGATACTGTTATTGCTCTCAACTGCTTTCACCATTGTCAATATACAAAAGGAGCGGGGTGGCTTAGGGTTAAGGCAATGTTCGGGAGCCCTCCGGAGTCCACCCAAAGTTAGAACCTTGTATTGGGGGAAAGATCTGCGGTCGAGCGGGATTCTGACCAAATCATTTCCTTTTACAACCGTTGGTCCTAGACGTCCTTGTAACAGTCTTTACAAAGTACTGCACACATGACTCTTCTTTATGGGTTGTACTGGTACAGATATATATCCTAAGCATGGCCAAAGCTTGATTTGTTCCAGTTTCATACGTTTCTGTAGTAAAATGACGGATTCATATTTTTATTTTTTTTTAATTAATAATTTATTTTGAGGCCGTTGTAGATGAATAAGTTAAATCATCAATTAAAATTATATCAGCGCCGGTTCGATTCCGGCCTGTTGGGTCAACTTTTATTTCGCGACGGTCCCACAGAGAGAAAATTCGACCTTCCTACTCTGGCTAGAGTAGAGAAATAACCTATAGAATAATCTCCCGTATATCAAAAATTTCATTGAAGAGAATAAAAAATAAAATTTCAAACAGGATCTCCGGCTATTATCGGTTGATAATATATTCTTTAATTAATTGTTTGAGAGTGGTTAATTTTAATAATAACACAACTTCAATCAATACTCTTTACTCTCAACTAAGTTTATTTCACTCTCTAACGTTTCGGCCCTTAGACCATTATTAAGGAGATAATATCAAAATTATAATACTATAAAATAATTTTAATAATTTTAATCATCAATGGACAGTCAATAAATTGTTTGTGAATTTAAAATTCGTGTTTAATTTATTTTTGAACTAACCTAACCACATTGTGGTTGTCGAGTGGATATGGATATTACCGGAACAATTGAAATTAGATATTTTATATTACCCCAAGGAAAATAGTAAGTATATGTCTTTAATTTTTCTCTACTAAATCGGTAATCGATTTTAAAAAGAAAAGAATTCCAATTTTTCAAGAAAGTCAATAATTTAGAAAAATTTCGATTATTTAGAGAGCCGCAAACCTAACTTCTAGTGTAGAAATAATAAAAATACATTAAAAAAAAAATAGCATAATATACCACTCAAAAAGAATGTTGTTCATTTACTATATAAATACCTCTTTTCCCTTTAATTTGAAGAAAAATGACTTAATAACATTGCTTAAAACAGTAATTTATAAAGGATATATCGTTCCTAAAAAAAAACTTCACTTTTTGCAATATTCGCGTAGTTTTTTTTTTAAAATACAAAAACCGAAATTCTTGTTAATGATAAAGGTAGATAACGTGATAAAAAATATTTCTGGTAAATACTCACATGCCATTTTAAATATCTAGTGAATTTGTGAAAGTAGCACAACGCATTCAGAGGCACACTGAATGTGATAACTGGACCGTACGATAATGATGCCAAGCCACATCCAACGCAGATAGTATATCATATATAGAATATATATATA
>NW_027107549.1:486674-487201 GCF_000696795.3 Halyomorpha halys | reverse complement strand
CCTTCAGCGATTATCCTGGCATCCCAAGTAAATCTGCTACTAGAACATAGCAGTATATATTTGTGCCGAGTTAAATACAAAAATAAACAGCTTAAGTTAATTAAGAAGATTTGAAACGATATATTTACACCGAATAAATAGAATTTTAAAATATATAGAATCTTAAACTACAGTTAATTATTCAACTCGAAAGTTGGGGAAATTTATTAACCATTTAAAACAGAAAGAACATAAAAATATGTCAGTTGGCAGTTCCAATACTATGCTAATTGGACACAAACCTGTGAATGCAGCACTAGCTTTGATTTGTGCTAAAAAACCGACAAATTTAGGCTAATACATGATGTTGCCTTAGTTTGACAAATGTGTAAAGACACCTTCATATTCAGGAGAAAAGCCTTGCAAATTAGAAGAATATTTTTTTTTTAAATTATTTATTTAATGTAATTTACAACTGTACAAAATAATACAATAGGTAAATATGTTGTATGTTTCATATACACTTGAAAGTCTTGGGAAGGAACCAC
>NW_027107549.1:485696-486624 GCF_000696795.3 Halyomorpha halys | reverse complement strand
CTGTAGGACAGGAGGGCAGAGGTTTACGACGGAGAGTAAAGGTGATTTGGTGGGATTTATTTTGATTCTCCAGTTTTTACACCATGAAGAATATAAAGACAGTTTATTCAAAACGTTATCCAAAATATAAGAAGATGGTCAGGGTTGCGGTCAAAAAGGAACAAATAGTTTATAACTAACTATTTATAGTAAATAAATTATTATTCTAAAAATAAAAATGTATTTTTAAAATTTGTATTCTTACTATTGTTACGTAATTTTCTTATCATTGTTTATTTTATATTAATACTATTTTATGTCTTCCTTCCTTTTATTTATATATAATTTTCACATAATATTTATCCTACTTTAATTTACCTTATTTTATCTTATTGTTGTAACGTTCTATGTTGTTTTTTTTGTATCTTTTTAGCCCAGATGAAGTGGGGCGAAACGTCGGACATCAAATAGTTATAAGCTATTTGTTCCAGTGTACAGTTGTAAATAGCAATAAATAAAAAAATGGAAAAATATTATTTTTTATATTATAACAATTATTAAGCAGAGATGGTCGAAGCTAATAGCTAAAATTTCCATGGAAACGACCTTTATTTATGAATGAATCATTGATAAGTAAATACCGTTTCCATGGCAATATTAGCAATTAGTTTCATCCATACATAATTTTTGCCCAACTGTACAACAACGTAATTCAAAGTAGGTATACTAAGAAATAAGACTGTTAGTTATACAATGTTTGCCACTTGCCGCAATCACTACAAGTCTTGGATCCTACAAATGCTTGGCAAACAAAGAAAGCTACAAGTGTAGGTTTCCACATACTTGTCGTGCTCTTTTGATTTTTTCGGCTATTGCATTCTATTTACGCGATTTTCATTTTTAAAGGGAATAAAATAAATGGAAAAACTTATGTTAAATGAAGAAATAT
>NW_027107549.1:484953-485646 GCF_000696795.3 Halyomorpha halys | reverse complement strand
TGGTTGAGAGTCTGTTACTAGGTCTGTTAAATAGAGAATGACGTCACGCAACAGACCAGCTGAGCTTGTCACAGTTTTATTTGTTGTCGTGTTAGGTTACTTGCTCGTAGTTTGTGTTTTTTTTCTTTTGTCTTGTGTTTTGGACTTTGAAAAAAAAAATACAATCAGTAGCTAAACTTTTACACTTCTACTTTTCATTTATTTTAGGCATGTTGTAATAAATTACTTTAATCAAAACTTAGAAGTAAAGGTTATAACTCTCATGTTATAAAAAGTTGCTCATAAAATCCGCTAGGAGCTCTCATGCATTTATGATTTAACATGACTTTAAATATGGCTACTCACAATGCTATACTTATAACATTTAACATTGTAAAACATTTTACATTTAGTACAATATTATGAATAACCCTAATAAAGGTATCTTCAATTCCTGAAAATCCTCTGAGTCGTCTGAAAAGAAGATGGCCACGAGAACTGTTTAAGTCAAAAATAAAAACGGCATTAGAGTGCTACCAATGAGTTGTTTCTCTAGACGCGTGTATCACTCCATTATAAACTTTTTTTTTAAATATTTATTTATTGCTATTTACAACTGTACATTTAGTAAATCTGAGCTAAGTTAAATTGGAGTGTTACAGGCGTGTAGAGAAACTACCCATTGGTAGCACTCTAATGACATTTTACATTAGC
>NW_027107549.1:470436-481423 GCF_000696795.3 Halyomorpha halys | reverse complement strand
TCAAACCTTATCTAGTTCCACCCATCCCTACAGCCCACCTAGAAGGTTGAAACGGCAGTGGCCAAGAGACTTATTAAAATAAAAATGGACAATTGGATTCTAGCAATGGTCCGATTCTCCACTCAAGTTGAGTGTTTGCGGCTTTAGCGCACTTGCTCTGCCTCCACTGGCTCATTACCAATGATGTGGCCAGAGGGATGCGCTGGGATCTCTTGAGCTCTGCTCTACCCCTCACTCGTTGGCTCAGGGATCCTCAGGTCGATTGTGTAAATATTGTATATATTATTTTATCATTATGTTATTTTATTTTTCATACAGATAGTTTGATTATGTTCATCTTGTCTATTCTTTTGTTTGTATATATTTTAAGAGAGTTTTTTTTATTTATTAATTTTTTTTAAATTTTAGTATGTATGAGATCATTCATCACTATTACCTATTGCCCATAACTGTGTGGCAGATTGTAATATCTATCAATAAATAAATCTATCACAAAAAAAAAAATAAGATTAGAAATATATTTTTTTTTTTAATTTTCAATTTCACCATCCTTGTTTGTAATTATGATTACATAACCATTTACTTGGAACAATAAACACTAACTATAATTCACTTTTCAAGATAATCTAAAATTTCATAATAGCTTATTTGAACCGGACAGCTCCACGAGACGGGTGAAATCGATCCTCTTCGGTGCTTCCATTATCAACTCGTGAACCCGACCCATTCCTTGCTCCTGACGATCTGCAAGACATGAAAGGGCCATTGCCGGGGAGTCGATCCGTTCTACGGCTCGTCGTGACCGGGGGTGAGGTCATCCTTGAATAGGAATAGAAAGGAGAGGTCTGGGAGCCAGGAGGACCTACCTACTCAACGATGTCCAATCAGGAATCATTTTGTTAAGGGGGGGGGTCTGACTTATACTAATATTACCTCTCCATCAGGTAGTTTCTTTAGCCAACTCTAAAAACATGGTCACTGAAGAATTATCTTTAAGCCAAGTTAAGCCATATGTCTGGATTTTTTAATAATAAATAAATAGAATGCGAAACAGAAATAAATGAATTACATGCTGAAAAGGAGAGTTAAGAGACTGGTAAACCAAATAATCCACACTTATCTTCCTCCATTCCGTTCTTGCTATATATTATTCTGTAATATAGACCAGTTAGTTGTAGTAGACAGTTATTATTTATTCAATGTAGAATACAACAGAAACTAAACAATTGTAAATAATGTTTGAATTAATTATTTTTAGTTAAAATTTCCTCTTTGGTTTATTTCCTTAACTTATTTACTCATTAAAATATTTTTTTTAAACTTATTAATTCATTCAATTCATTTTTCTATATATTATTTTTTTTTTATCCCCCTTGTTTTTATACTGCCTTCAGGACAAAAATAAAAACACAACATTGCTTTTTTAAATGTATTTATTTATATTATTTTCTGTAAACTGATTTACTGCTATGACTATTATGTTTGATTTCACATTGCTGTCTAATGATAAATTTATTTAAAATACAGATCGAAAGTGGGTAACGGATCACTGGAGGGAGTCTGAGAGAGAAAATTGGGGAGAATAAATTTGTCAATTAAATGAAATAAAATTGTCAGATGGAATGAAATTGTTAAATAGAAAAAAAAATTAGAATACTTGTGTTTAGTGTATAGACTAGTATCGATTATACAAGGAAACTATAGGAAAAACATTTATTGTTTAAACAAGTGAAGCAGAGGTAATCGGTTTGCAAGTAAATGAAGTTAAAACAATGTAGACTCTTGTAAGCCGAAAAATCTACCCTAAGAACTTTAAACGGAAAGTCCTCTGTACAATGACAGGAGCGATCTGGGATCAGAGCCTTAACACTTGGAGGAGAAGAACTGACAGTGAACTGTTTGCAGAGACTGGTTAGTCAATATTTCATAATATGACGACTAGGAGGTAAAGATGGGCGGGACATATGGCTTGAAGCGATCCATCAGGACGCCTCCACACAACAATGAAGGCCAATGTTCAAAGAATACCAGTAAAGAAACCACTTGGGATGCCAAAAACGAGATAGATAGGCAGAATCAACAAAGATGCGAAAGAATGCATGCAGAAAACTGGAAAGCAGTAACTTAAGACAGGCAGGCGTGGAGGAGGCCGAAGATTAACAAAGTCTGTAGCATCAATTCAATCTGGGGCTCCACTAAACCTTCGAATTCCACTCGTATTCAATCCTTAAAATCCAAAATCCTTCGTAAAATCCTAAATGCTCCTTACTTTATCACAAATAAAATCATACATAAAGACCTTAATGTTCCCTATGTAACCGATCTAGCCCGAACCAGATATCACTCCTTTCATTATAAACTCCCTAATCACTCAAACCCCCTAGTTTTAAACCTTGCATCCTCTTCCATTCCTGACAGTCCTCCGAGGCGCCTGAAAAGAAGATGGCCACGAGACCAGCTAATGTAAAACTTCATTAGAGTGCTGCCAATGGGTAGTTTCTCTACACGCCAGTAACACTCCATTTTAACCGATATCACATTTACTAAATTAAATGTATTATAATGTACTGTAAATAGCAATAAATAAATATTAAAAAAAAAAGTGTTGAATTAAATTTAATAATTTTTAACAGTGTTTTTCTTGTACAGTAAAATTATATCCCAGGAATACAACATTGAGGTTTATTTTAACTCTTGAACAAATAAAGAAAAGGTCTTAGCAATGGCTTCTGAAGTTATTGCACAACATACTTAGAAGCCATATAGGCTTTCTCTGGCGTAAAATAATACAAAATAAAAATTAAAATAACAAGGAACATGTATGACATAATAAATAATATAGCCGTTCAATTAAAATTTACTTAAATCAGAAATTATGTTTTATGTGTTCGGAATAACTCAATATTGTTTCTTGAGGAGATGGTATCTTCTTGGTAACAAAGCGATAGTCAAAAACAATAGAATTTTTCTCTTTAATTTGGAAGTCTTTTAATTGTCTACTATATTAGGTACCACCACGATAATCCTCGGAACTATACATCATCCAACAATTTTAAATTTTTCTCAGCCTTAATATAATGATTCCAAAACACTATTTTATTTAATCGGTATGGTACAAATATAAGTAATTTAGTAAAACATTGGCTTACACGTTTCAAAGTTTTTTTTACTTTCACTTACCTATATATGGAATATATAGTAAGGAGCACTAAATATTTCATTTCATTTTATATATTATATTGAAGTAGTAATAACTATCAGGAACCGCCTACCAGCAATCAGCCAACTGACCAAGACCAAATTGATTATAGGTTTCTGGAATTCGTTTCAGTCAATGACATGTTGTGAGTGACAAAGCGATACGTTAAAAACAATAGAACTTTTTTATCACTTCTATCTTTTTTTCTTTATTTTTCCTACTTTATTATTATTTTTATCTATTACTTTATTAGAATTTTAAAACGTCCTAAACAAAAAAAAAAAAAAAAAAAAAGAATTACGAGCAAATAACCTATGAAAACGACGACAGACAAAATGGTGTGCAGTGGTGTGACGTCATTCTACATTTAGCAGATCTATTAACAGACTCTCGTCCGTGTTAAAAGAATGTAGTTCTCGTAAACAAATATAATGTTTGTTAATTTTCAAATATTAAATAAATATAATAATTTTAACAAACAAATTGTTTATAAACGAACATTGTTTAGAAAATAATTGAAGAGTCTCAGAGCACTTTAAAGTTCGCGCCGCGTGTCCTGGGTGGTCCGTACATTGTTCGATTGCTTAACGATCCGTAGATTTCTACGAGAGAAAGAGAGAAATACTTTATTTATCTATGCTGCCTAAATGCATCAGGTTGCTATTTCACACAGCATACTTATCAATCCGTAATCGGACATATATAAATTACACATACATGGTATAATCAGGAAAAAAGAGATACAATAATAAGATATAATAAACAATTCCCCCCCTTACAGTTTCCTTTTACAATCCATTTCGGTCTGTACAACAAATACAAATGTTTCAATTCATTCCTATTTTTCTTTCTCATTTCTGCTTCTCCAATTTCACCCTTTCACAATTATTCAATTCACCCGATCAATACATTCGCTCTCCGGAATTCACCCTCCTAGATCCTCTTCAGTGACTCGCTAAACAAATTCAATATTAGACGGTAATGTGAGATCAGACCATCACTCATAGTCACAGCAGTAGATCAGTTTACCAAGAACAAACAAATAGATACATTTTACGGGAATAAGACTAACACATAGATTAAAAGGAAAATATAATAAAAAACCAGTTACAGGAAACACTTGAATGGATAAATAAGTTTAAAAAAAAACACAAAAAAAAATAGTATTAATAAAATAATTAATAAAATACTACCTTAGCGAGCTGAACAAGGAATGCGACAATAAGTTAAATCCATTATAAATTATATACAAAAAAAGAAAAGTAATAATAATAATTATAATTTCTTTATTTGATTATGGGGCAACATCCGTACAAATAGAGTTAGCCTGTGAAATACATACAATAAAAATAATCTACTGTAGTAATTTTACAAAAATGCTAAGTTAAAGATCGTTTAAATGAACTAATAACAAACAATATACCCAAGCTAGGCTATCTACATTCGTTGGAATAAAACAATTAAAGAAAAAATATCACTTCATATTTAACTATATTAAAAAACAAAACAAAAAGTATACCTCCTATTGGGACGATAGGTATCCAGCTCTAAGCAAAAGGTTTTGTGTTACATATATAAAAACAGTTTAAGATCCAATCCTGAGGGTACAGGCAGAAATTGATACAACTGATTTTGGTTAATATTGCATAGTTTGGACATGTATCGGATTCGGTTCTCATAGTACGCGGGGCAATTCGTCAAAAGATGGAAACAATCCTCCAGGGCCGTTCCATCACAAGCTGGACAAAGCTGCTGTGGGTCCGAAGTATATTTGTGTGGACCGACATTTAGAGTAATTGCATATTTACCGGAGAGTCGTAGTTGGGCAATTATTCTCAAGTCAGTTATAGGGCAGCTGATCTTTAGGTAGCTTTGAGGAGCATCCGTTTTAATGAAGACCCTACCGTACCACGGGTTATCGGTCCATTCTCGTAATAACAAGAGGTCTTTATCCTTGACATATTCCCAGTATCTATCCAAGATCTCCCGCATTCTAATTTTAATACTTACCGGATCATTAAGTAGTATCGGGTCAAACATTCCGAAGCTCTCCAATATTTTTCTTATCTTCGCCACCCAATTATATTGCAGACTCAAACGGTTACTGTCTAGCTGCAGAAGCTTTAAATAACATTGTTTCACGAAGCGAGTACAACTCATGTTAAGTATTTTTATTAGTCAGGACAGAGTTTCATTTAGAACAAGAAATCCCACAGGAATGAATCGACTAGTATTGAAAATGAATCGTGGTTATCTGCCGGAGGTATCTCACAATCTATGCCAAATCCCGAGCCCAATTTCGTTCGGGAAAAGATAAAAGGCGAAGGTTGTATAGGAGAATAACGAGAGACCACCGAGGAGAAAGAGAAATTGATTTGGGACCTTTCGAGAAAGAAAACTCCACATAAGAGCCCTTTCTAAAGTAAAAGTCAACAACGCTCGTTCAATCTTTCGAGAGCTGAGAGAAATCTCTCGATAGCTCGTCGGTATTCCGACAGCAGTTAGTTCCACAAACACAAGTGCGATAAAAATAATAACTAATTTTATAAGTATTTATAAATAATGACTTAATACGTAATTATAAATAATATGTTTTATGGATTGAATTACAAAAACGTATTCATAATGAGGTATAGATAAGTTGACCGTAGATTAATAAGTAGAGAAGATGGGAGGGGGAGGGGGGAGATGCGGTCAATAAATAAACAAAAACATATTTATTCGTGCCGACGTTTCGACCTGTTTCAGGTCTTCATCATGGAGTTTAGTCTGTTTAGCCAGATTCTCTGCCGAAAACTCCCTGATGAAGACTTGAAACTCAGGTCGAAACGTCGGCAGGAATAAATATGTTTTGTTTATACGCTGACCGCACCACCCAATCATCATCTCCACTCACAAAAAGAAATTATCTGAAGATATACAGATACCATTTAAATATTACGATGATAGTGAATAATCTTTATGTTATCGATCCAACAATAAAATTAAAACTTATTATAATAAATTTAAGGACAAAATAGATATAAACAAACCTTATCAAACTGTTCCCACCACACATTTTAGACAAAAAGGACATAAATTTGATGCCGAAAAAATCATACATCGGGAAAAAAAAAACAACTTAAAGCGAAATTTAAAATAAATGATTACTATATAAAAATATAAGAATCGAGCTACTATACTAAAAATCGGATGTATAAAATTTAAATTCATGTTATTCTAACCTAATAAATACATAAGACACAATTAACAACATTAAATAGAAACAGAAAAAATATAAAATATAAATAACAGACTACTAGGCAAAAACGGGAAAACCTTCATTTCAAAACCGATTCAGTTCTGACAAAAACCTGAAGATAGCATGATCACAATAAGGGTATTCATGATGTTGTGTTAAAAGTAAAATTTACTATGTTAAATGTTATAAGTATAAGATTGTGAGCAGCCCTATTTAAAGTCATGTTAAATGGTAAATGCATAAGAGCTCCTAGCGGATTTTCCGAGCAACTTGTTTTATAACCTTTCAATCCAAAACTTCATGTTATTGTTTACTTCTAAGTTTTGATTAAAGCAATTCGTTGAAACATGCCTTAAGTAAAGTGAAGGTTTGGCTACTGAGTGCCTTGTTGATCTTCTAACTTGTGAGGAAGAGAATCAAGATGAGCTAATTGACAACTATTATTACATTATTATTATTGTCATCCATTGCTTTATTAATTATAAAAACATTCAAAACAATACTAACACAAACTACGAGCTCAGCTGGTCTGTTGCGTGGCGTCATTCTCCATTTAACAGACCTAGTAACATACTTTCAACCATGTTATATGTTATGATAAAAGAAGGAAATATTTCTCCATTTAGCATGAGTTTTCCCTATAACACGCTTTAACATGTTAAACTAAAGATCATGAATATTCCTAATGTCCATTATAGTCCAAGCCACAGAATAAAACCAGAGAGATAAAAATATTTTAAAAAATTCCTACGTAACAATCATTTATAACAGTGGTATTCCAACGCAAAACTGTCGGAACCCAAAAATTATTATTGTCATCCATTGACTTATTAGTTTTAAAAACACCCTAAACAATAATAATATACAATCAAAACACAAACTATTAGCAAGTAACCTAACACGACAATAAATAAAATGGTGTCGAGCTCAGCCGGTCAGTTGCATGACGTTATTCTCCATTTAACAGACCTAGTAACAGACTCTCAACCATGTTACATGTTATATCGTTTTAATATAATAAAAGAAGGAAATATTTATCCATTTAATATGAGATTTTCCATTTAAAGCTTTGACATGTTAAACTAAAGAACATGAATACTCCTGATGCCCATTATTGTCCAAGTCATAGAGTTCAGAGATAAAAACATCGAAAATTTTTTAAAAAATTCGTTATATCCTTTTAACTTGATAAAAGAAGGAAATATTTCTACATTTAACATAACTTTTTCATACAATACCCTAAATGTAGAATACACTGCAATAGACAAAAGTAAGTAATGTTTTGATTGTAACAGTTATTAATCATAAATTACATTACGTATTAGTAGTTTTATAGTAATCAGTTGAAAGAAGTACTTGTTCTAAAAAAACTGTTTTTTTCTTTGTAGGTCATGGACATTGTATACAAATAACAAAGTTGCGAAACGTCGTCTAAGTAAAGTTGTATTATTTGTAATGTTGTAGTATAACCTATAAAAAAATATATTTTATAGGTTATATTACAACAGTCAAGAAAAAAGTTATCAATATACATTTTTTTAGATATACATCCCTAGGATGTATTCTTAATTATTTATTTGAAATTCGGCTAACACCAAGCTGTTTTTTTTTGGCTGAAACTCCGGAATTATTTATTTTTGTAAACGTACTCTTTATATTTATAGCTTATATAATATAATAATATATTATAACAGAAATATAGTAATATTTTGTATTTATATTATGCTATATTACGGTAGAGTATTGAAAGAGACGTGGACCGAGCTAAGGGAAAGTCGGAAGAGCTGCTTGTAGGTTCGGCAACAATGGCCTGCATCCCAACCACTATAGTCTCTTCTCTCTTCTACTATATACTATATACTCTATTTACTATATATCTCTAATATATATTCGCTTTAATTGTTTATAATATATATATGACAAAATAACATTATATACAAATACAGTAACTATTTAAATCTTCCATAACTAATGTTAGTTCTGCCTTTTCATGGATTAAGAGTAAGCTCAAATAAAACTTCCAATATGTACTTAACAGAGAAGTTTTAATAATAGTATACAAAACAGTGTTAGAATCGATATTAAGATATAACAATAACGCACCGCAATAATAAAACGGAAAATCTTTTTTTTTTTTTTTATTTATTTAATGTAATTTACAACTGTACAAAATAATACAATAGGTAAATATGTAGTATGTTTCATATACACTTGAAAATCTTGGGAAGGAACCACCCATTGGTGGTACTTCAAACATTAATTTAAATTAGAAGGTCCCGTGGCCATCTTCTTTTCAGACGACTCAGAGGATTATCAGGGATTGTTAAGGATGAAAGATTAAGAATTAATGGGTTAGGATGGTTAAGGAGTTTGGAATGAAAAGACGCATATCTGTTTTGGGCCAAATCTGCAAAGAATGGGATGTTAAGGTCTTTATGAATGAGTTTATTTGTAATGCAATAAGGAGCATCAAGGATTTAACGTAGGATTTTGGATTCTAAAGATTGGATGCGGGAGGAATTTGATGGTTTAACTATATATTTATAGTTAAGAAACTTTCTTTAATATTTCTTCTCTTATCTATCTGTTACTATTACCCTTTTCATTTACTATTTATAACCTTTAATTTTTCTTATTATATCTTACGTTTTTACATTTTATACCCCCGTTATTTTACACTTATGTTTTTTTTCTTTTTTTCCTTTTTGTAACTATAGTGTTTGTATCTTTTTTTAGCCATGACGAAGCCCTGCAACGTGGGGCGAAACGTTGGCTCAATAAAATAGTATAATTCTACAATTTCAGTTTTTTTTTACCGCACCCCGACCATATTCCATTCATCTTCACATATCTATCTGTATTTTTTCTTAACACCACATAATTTATTTATTATATTACGATTAGAATTAGCAATGTATGTGTGATTAGTAATAGATATAATTTTTATCATATTCCGTATCATCTTGTTTTATTCTCATTATTGTATTAATGGCCTAATTGAAAATTTGCAGCTTTATTATATTTTTTAATAATTATGATTTTATTTTCATTTTAGTACTTGTTAGTTGCATTATTAATTTTATCACAAGAGATAAATTCATCTAATATTACTTAAAGATAGTTTAACGTACCGTAAAGTATTTTACGTTTCTTCGAAGGAGTAGTAATTTTCGCGATATTTGTCAATATGAATTAACAAGATGTTGATTTCTCGTTGTCCGAAAAAATCTTTTGGTTTATAAAAAATTTATATCTCAGGAACTATGTGACGTACAGATGCCTATTAGCACTCAAATTAAAGATAGTTTAATGAACAAATAAGGTAGTTGATATCGATTATCTTCACATAAGTAGTAGTTTTCATAATATTTGGTAAAATTAAAAAAATACATGTTTTTTTTTTTTTAAAATGGATAAATAGATATTATTTTATAATTAATTATTTTCCGACGCTTCGTCCCACTTTGCAGTGATTCATCAGGGCTAAAAAAATATACAAAAAAAGTAAATATATATTGGCAATGTAAGGTAGTAAGATGAAAATAAAGTAAACTAAGATGAAGTTAAAAATTATGAAAATATAAGTGAAAAATTAAGTAGATGATATCCTTAATATTTCTAAAAATAGTAATTTTTGTGATATTCGCATATGGATATAAATTTTGCTCAAGAAATTTGAAAAATTAAACTATAAAACCAATTTATTAACTACAACTCCTACGAAGGTAAACGTCATAACCTACTTCATAGAACATTAAACAGACATATGTACGTCGAATGGTTTTTGAGATATAGATTTCTCAAAATAAATTCACTAACTACTGATTTTTCAGTGCATTTTTTATATTATAATGCTGCTTTTTAAAAAGCTATATCTCGGGAAAAATTGAACGTAAATAGCTCTACTAGGGCTCATATTTTAGCAAATTTGCTCATCTTAAAATGATGTTCTCTTAAGTTTTCTAGTTTTGTTAGTAGTTTTAAAGATATAGAGCTCCAAATGAAAAATTATTTTTTTTAATGTTTTGAAAGAGCCACAATTGTTTATTCCCCCCACCTATACTTGGCAGATTCATCAGTTTCGACTAGTAATTATACATAGTTTTCATTAAAGTAATACAAAATTGGGGTGAAATAACTGCCTTTTTTCTCCTCTTGGGCTCTTGTACTATAATGCCCATTATGTTGTATCTTTCCTAATAGTGCATTTCTCTTTTTCGCGAAAGAATGAACAATCACTTCCGGAACTGAAGCATTGCATTAGGTTGCGACAGAGAAAATTGTGACCCCTTCCTGTTTGTAGGTCGTTAGTAATTCTCTTTTAAAGTGAAACCTTTTTAAAACTTAATACTGCAGGTCTGAAGGATTTGTCCGTTGTTGAGTAGTGTACCGCCGAAAAGGGGTATTTCCTTATTAAAACATTAATATGTACGTAACATAATCAAAACAAGCTGGATGAAATTTTTTTTTTTTTTGAAATTGATAGATTTATTTATTGATAGATATTACAATCTGCCACACAGTTGTGGGCAATAGGTAATATTGAT
>NW_027107549.1:468444-470346 GCF_000696795.3 Halyomorpha halys | reverse complement strand
AAAAAAAACTCTCTTAAAATATATACAAACAAAAGAATAGACAAATGAACATAATCAGACTATCTGTATGAAAAATAAATAAATAAAATAACATAATGATAAAATAATATATACAATGGATGAAAAATAAACGTAATATTTTTTTTATTTAATTAATAAACATATTTTGGGGACCTGATAGCTGAGCGGGCTGAGGCGAGGGTCCCAGAACGCTTGATTCAGAAGGTTGTGGGTTCGATTCCCACCTGGTCAATATTTATTTCCCGGAGGCCCCGAGAAATGAACTTTGACATTCCCACTCTGGGGCTGTATAGGTCCTCAATGGAGGACTTTAGCCAAAAAAATAAATAAATAAACATATTTAAACAATGTTATAATAAACTTTGTGAACATGCTATAACCACCAGAGATGTAGAAAAATTAGCTATGGTTGAAATTAATAGCTTAAGTTGCCATGGATACAACCCTTATTCATGAACCATTGATAAATAAATATTGTATCCATAGAAATTTTAGCTAGTAGTTTCAACTCTAGCTATTTTTTGCTCATCTCTGATAACTACCTATTGGACGCTTCAAATGTGTCTCCTAATTCCTGGAAAATTTAAGGAACTTTAGTGGGAATATAAATTAAAATTATTATTATTAAATTGTCAACATATGTGCGGAATATATTTAAATTTTTGTAAACAAACGAGTCATTTATACAAATCTGATAAATTGTCTTGTTCACAAAGGTTAAATTGGGGTGAAATAAATAACATATTTCTCTAGGGCTTTTGTACTATAATAGGGGTATTCATGATGTGTTAAATGTAAAATGTTTTACCATGTTAAATGTTATAAGTATAGCATTATGAGCAGCCCAATTTAAAGTCATGTTAAATATGAAATTTATAAGAGCTCCTAGCGGATTTTCTGTATGTGCTTAATCTTACTACAAAAATAAAATTCATGAAATGTAGTGGATTCGGTTCTTAATAAGGAAGAATTAAATTATTGAATATTAAAAGAGTAATTTCACTGAATTAGAAGGTCTCGGAGGATTATAAGGATATCAAGAAATGAAGAAGAAAGAACGTTGGAAAACTGTGGGCTTTGGAGTTTTCCAAATTTTCGTTTAAGTAGATAATCATACAAGGAACCTTCCATAGTTCCAGCTGGATTTGTTTTCTAGCGAAGGTGTATTCATGATGTCGTGTTAAATGTAAAATGTTTTACCATGTTAAATGTTATAAGTATAGGATTGTGAGCAGCCATGTTTAAAGTCATGTTAAATGCCTAAGAGCTCCTAGCGGATTTTTTGAGCAACTTGTTTAGTAACCTTTCCTTCCAAAACTTTAGGTTATTGTTTACTACTAAGTTTTGATTAAATTAATTTATTACAACATGCCTAAAGTGAAAGCAAAATTACAAGTTGTGAAAACGCTTAAGATGAGCTAATTGACAACTGTCATTACATTATTATTGTTATTGCCATTGCTTTATTAGTTATAAAAACATTCAAAACAATACTAACTTAAAAAAGACAAACTACGAGCTCAGCTGGTCTGTTGCGTGACGTCATTTTCCATTTAGCAGACCTATTAACAGACTTTCAACCATATTATATGTTATATAGTTTTAATATAATAAAAGAAGGAAATATTTATCCATTTAATATGAGATTTTCCATTTAAAGCTTTGACATGTTAAACTAAAGAACATGAATACTCCTGATACCTATTATAGTCCAAGTCATAGAGTTGAGAGATAAAAACATCGAAATTTTTTTAGAAAATTCCAAATTACAAGAATTTTAAACTTATAACAGTGATATTTCAACGCAAAACTGTCGGAACCTCATTATAATTATCAGTAGTAGAGATTTCTCACATATCTAGAGCACATTTAACCAGGTTT
>NW_027107549.1:457302-467699 GCF_000696795.3 Halyomorpha halys | reverse complement strand
AAACAATAACATGAGGGTCTGGAAGGAAGGTTATAAACATAAAGGCTTATACAACAAGTTGCTGAGAAAATCCGCTAGGGGCTCTTTTGCATTTAAGGTTTATCATGACTTCAAATAGGGCTGCTCACAATCTTATAGTTATAACATTTAACATGGTAAAACATTTAACATTTAACACAACATCATGAATACCCCTAGTCTTACACTCTTAGTATATCTTACAATATTTGTATCTTATTCTCACTTAGCCATAACCAAGCTTGAAAAGTGAAACGTAGCTACTAACGTAAGTTACTAATCAATAGCCTTTCTGTTATTTTTGTACCTTCATTAACATAATAACGTTATAATGTTTATTTCGTATACATCATTTTATAGCTGTACCCTATTATTATTATATCAATGTAAACGATTATTTTCATTTGTGTATTTTCAACAGTTTAAATTTTATTTATTTTTATATACTTGTTGAGAGAAATTTGCATTTATTTTTTTATTCAATTGATTATAAATATTTTTAAAAAATTCAAATCTATGCCGCAACAACCCACGAAGGGTCAGAAGTTCAGTACTGTTACTAGACTAACGGTTGTGCAAGGAGGTGATTAGGTCAGAATCACGCTCGACTGCCAGATTTTTACCCAACTAAGGGTACTCAATTTATGAGGCTGGATGGACTCCAGGAGGGCTCCAGAACCCACAGGATTGACTCACAGCTACAGTGTAACATAAAGCTATTGTCTACCCAACCGGATTTGAATCCGGGTCCTTGGAGTTAGTAGCATTGTGCCTTACCACGTGATTATAAGTATAGCTTTTAATAATTTTGTTTTAATACTTAATATATTACATTTGTGTCCAAATTTATTTGTATTGTATCTCCAAAGACAAATTAATTAATAAAAATAACAATGATAAATACAATCAATAATAATTTAATAACCCAGTTAATTGATTGGTATATGATATGTCATATAATTAATACTGACATATGACAGTGTTGTAAATTATCAATGATATAAGGAAAAAATAAATTTAATTTAGTCAGAAAAATTAAACACGAGTGACATAAATAAATATTTGTGAATCATCAGATAAGATTATTAAATTTTGTTCAGAGAGTATTTCAGAGTATTATGAAATATAAGGTGGTTTAATTCTTCATATTTATTCTAATAATTCATCTCTCTATTTTGTTTTAAATGGATTTATTGACTACCGTGTAATATTTTATTTTACGTACATGGTAGAATAAAAAAAAGAAGTTTTTTTTGAAAAAAGTTATCAGCATTAAAACATCCAGGCTTTAACCAGTGTTGCAGCGTCAAATACGGGATAAAAATTAAGTTACGAACTTAGTTCTTGAAGAGGCACTAAATTGAGAAACAAATTAAAATATCGCGATAAAGACTTGAAATTTAATTTTGTTCCTGCTTACACTATACTTTTTTTTAAGTTATTTATTTAATGTAATTTACAACTGTACAAAATAATACAATAGGTAAATATGTAGTATGTTTCATATACACTAGAAAATCTTGGGAAGGAACCACCCATTGGTGGTACTTCAAGCATTAATTTAAATTAGAAGGTCCCGTGGCCATCTTCTTTTCAGACGCCTCGGAGGATTATCAGGGATTGTTAAGGGGAAAAGATTAAGAATTAATGGGTTAGGATGGTTAAGGAGTTTGGAATGAAAAGACGCATATCTGTTTTGGGTCAAATCTGCAACGAATGGGATGTTAAGGTCTTTGTGGATGAGTTTATTTGTGACGTAATAAGGAGCATCAAGGATTTTACGTAGGATTTTGGATTGTAAGGATTGGATGCGGGAAGAATTTGATGGTTTGGTGGAGCCCCAGAGCTCAATTCCATATGTCCAAATTGGTCTGATTATTGAAGTGTATACTAATTTTTTGTAGTGAATGGGAAGTTTAGAATGTTTGTCAAGTAAGTGGTGTAGCAATCGGAATCTACGAGCAGTTTCTTGTCGTTTCAGTCTTGTGTGTGGATTCCAAGTAAGTCTCTTGTCAAGGTGGAGTCCTAAGTATCGAATCTGTTCAACAGGCATTACACTATACTTAAAAAAAGTAATACTATCTAAACTATTGAATACATGTAAATTACAGTTATAACATTTGAGCAACGAGTAATACAATTATATAAACAATTGTATGATTTGTAAAATGAGGGTTGCCCTCCCCCCTCAGAGTTGGACTATGAAACTAATAGCTAAAGTTGCCATGGATACGATATTTATTTATCAATGGTTCACTCATGAATAAGGGTCGTTTCCATGGCAATATTAGCTTTGGTTGAAACTATTAGCTAAAATTGCCATGGTTACGACTCTTATTCATGAATGAACCATTGATAAATAAATATCGTATCCATGGCAACTTTAGCTAGTAGTTTCAACTATTGCTAATTTTTATCCATCTCTGCCCCTATATATTATTATAAAAACAACTTTTCTTTATTAACGCATCTCTAATTAATGGTATATCTTGGTTTAAATAACATTTTTTCGAACTTCGATATTTGTTTTCAATAATTCCTATATGATCATAATGATACAAATCTATTTTATTCTCGTTGGAAAAAGACAGCTGACCGTATGAAGTAAATTATAGGAAGATACACTAGGTGAAGGTCAATAAAGGTACACAATTAAAAAAAAAAATCTATTTATTGTTAGTAATTACCTATAATTAAAAAAACTATTTATAGTTATATAGTTGTCATCCTTATTTCAATCAGACAGCCCTGGAGAAGCCCTGCAAAGTGGGCTGAAACGTTGGTAAGCAATAAATAGTTTTCTTTTACTATTTTGATACCTTTATTGACCACCATCTTCCTACTATCAATTTTATTCTCATTCATCGATATTTGATTGACTAACATATACAAGCCCGAGAGTTCTTAGAAGGTTAAATAGCTGTAGAAAATAAATAAATAAAAATTTTGATGGTTATCATTAAATATAATATGATATATATATAATAAAAAAACCACTTACATACACCTTCATGCATAATTGTTCAAGATAAACGCCAAACAAACTCACCTATAACAGAAAAATAATATGTTATTAAAACAATTAGTAATTTTTTGTGAAAAGTATACATATTTATAAGTAGTTATTACAAAGGAAAAATATATAATAAATAAATGATTGGCTGTATTTCAAATTATGAAGATCATCGGGGTACGGTCAAAAGAAAATAATAAATAGTTAATAACTGTATTATTTGCCTACGTTTCGCCCCACTTTGTACAGTTTCATCAGGGCTTCAAAGGTACAAAAAACGACTAAATATATTTAACATAGTAGGATAATATGATACAAAAAGGTAAATTAAGGTAGGGTTAAAATTATGTAAATATACGTGAAAAAGAAAATTATATACAAATAAATGAAAAGAAGAAATAAAAATAGTTATAATCTACAGTAGCCAATGATAAAGAATATAGAAAAAAATAAGCACTATTAGGTTAAATATAATATAAGGTAATTAATATAACTATTAGATTTATTTTTTATTTATATAGTTGTTTGAGAGTGGTTTAGTTTCTTTTTAAAACAATTTTGATCTCTTTTCTCTCAACTTTATTCTTTTTTAACATCCGACGTTTCGACCTCTCAGGTCATTCTCAAAGATTCCTACAAACAGCTCCTTTTAATTACTTTTATAACAAATTTCCTTCACTTACATACTGATTTCTTTGGTCTTACCTTATTCTGTCTTCATTCCTTTAATTGCCTTTGTCCCAATCTTAAAATAATCAATCATTAAAATAATATCACAATAACATTATAAAATATTTTGTCTTTCTTGTTAAAAAATAAGCACTATTAGGTTAAATATAATATAAGGTAATTAATATAACTATTAGGTTAAAAAATGAACATAAGACGTAAAAATAGAAAAGCAGATATGAGAATACAAAAGTTTACATAATAAAAGACGGAAAAATAAAGAACTAAGTTCAGATTAAATAAAGGTCGAGAAATACAAATAAAATTAATAACAATAATAATAAATAAGTAAAAATTAAATACATTTGCTTAATATAAATAGGACGCGGGTTTGAAACCGCGGACAGGAGCTAGGAAATTATGAAGTGTGTATAAGTAGAGTATAAGTTCTAAGTAGTTATTACAAAAAAAATTATAAATTAAATATGTTAATGATCTACTCTATTATTTCAAATTATGAAGAAGGTGGTCAGGGGTTCGGACAAAAGAAAACAGATAAAAGTTAACAAATATTTATTTGCCTACCTTTCACGCCAAATTATAGGGCTTCGTCAGGGCTAAAGAGATACAAAAACAGCTAAAAATATTTTGGCATAGTAGAATAATAAGATACAAAAAGGTAAATTAAGATAGGGTTAAAATTATGTAAAAATAAGGGAAAAGAAAATTATATACAAATGAACGAAAAGAAGAAAAAAAATATATAAATTGGACGCGGGTTCGAAACCGCGGAGCGCAGATAGGTAATAATATTTGGAAATTATGAAGTGTGTATATAGGAGGTGATTACAGCGGAGAGATAACTAGGTTTATAGTTATCTGTAACGCAATCCTTTGTTTTCTTGGTTTGTTTTGTGGGAAGTTCCCACGACAGTAGGTTTTAGCATAGCACAAGATCGTATCAGAAGAGCAGTGTACACATAGCAGTTCCTACTGTCGTATTAATACGGTCTTACAATCAGGGCGAGATGTTTACTTACAGTAAGTACTATCAATATTTTTGTCCAAGAAGTTTATAATTTTTGATTTATATGAAAACTGGTATTTAAAAGTTTCAAAAGACGCTAAGAACGACTTAATCCTTCCTAAACACTGTTTACTCTTCTGTAAGAAATTTCAGTTATCTTAAATGTTTTTACACATTTAAATTCATTTAATAAAACAACAATCTCTGTTTTAATTCTACACGAAAAAACAAAACAATTTGTACATAAAAGCTATTAACTATTTGCAGATCAAAGGAAGTACACGATAATTTAAAAAATCCTAAAATTATATTTAAAAAATATATTATATTGTAAGGAAGTACTGTTAACAGACCGACAGTTGTGCAAGGAGGTGGTTTCAGAAGTCAGAATCACGCTCGAAAGGCTGGGTGTAACTTTAAGGGCTCCCGAAACCACAGGACTGACTCACGGCCACAGGTGACAGATAATAATTATCTGCCACAGCAGGTATTCAAACCCAGGTCATTGCAACTTGTAGCTCATTGCCTTACCACTGAGCCATCCGACCCAACTTATTAATGATATATCCTGCTTTAAATAATACTTTTTCCATCTTTAAATATTATCTATTTTAGTGATTGGACACTTAATTCGATTTATTTTCCAATATGGTCCCTCATGTTCATAATGGAGTTTGTATCTCATTCCTTACCAATGAGCAACCCACTTCCACTATACAAATTTTAATAAAATAAAAATAAAAATTTTTAAATTTTTGAATGATATTTTTCCTGGCCATGTTCCGCGTTAGGTATTTCATCTACAGCCTGATATTGTAGGGCGTTTTGCATGTCGGTTCCTTTTGTATTATCTCAAAACTGGATTATGCCAATCGTAAAACTCGTAAATAAATACAAATAAAAAAATGTACTATGGACATGAACGAACCCCCCGCGGATTGAGCTGTATCAAGGTCTTTACCCGGGCGTATTAATGTTTCCTTGTAAGATATTTATTGAGTCAACCGGCCCATTTATCAGCAATGGAATAATTTGCAAATATAATTGTGATCGAAATCGGTTCATTATTCTAAAACAAATTCAAATATGAAATCACCTTTAAGGAATCCAGTGATGCCAAAAACGTCTGAGAGTCGGTTACACCAATCTCCGATAAAAATAAATTAGTATAACTTATATTTGTTAAAGAGTTTAGTAAAACTCCGGTAATTTAGCGACCTGCAGATATGGGCAAAAATTGGCTATAGCTAGAATTGCCATGGAAACGACCCTTATTCATGAATGAATCATTGATAAATATCGTAACCATGGCAATGGTAGTTATTAATTGCCCAACTCTGGTGACCTGTTTCTGGTCTACAGTTTTGTTAACCAGTTTACCAAGGTTACTGATGAGATAACGGCTAAACTCTGCAATTCGTTTTCTAACTACTGTAAAAAATAATTTTGTCGCCTGTCAAATCTTCTATCTGAATCAAATCTATTTTATTGAATTGAAAGAAACAGAATAATAAGGGTAATCATGATCTTTAGTTTAACATGTTAAAGTGTGTTGATGGTAGAAATATTTCTTTCTTTTACCATGTTAAAAGGGTATAACATATAACATGGTTGAGAGTCTGTTACTAGGTCTGCAAAATGGAGAATGACGTCACGCAACAGACCAGCTGAGCTCGTCGCCATTTTCTTTGTTGTCGTGTTGGGTTACTTACTCGTAGTTTGTGTTTTAATTGTGTTAGTATTGTTTTGGATGTTTTTAAAACTAATAAAGTAATGGATGACAATAATAATTCTGTAATAACAGTTATAAATTAGCTCATCTTGATACTCTTCCTTACAATTTAGAAGATCAACAAGACACACAGTAGCCAAACTTTAGGCATGTTGTAATAAATTACTTTAATCAAAACTTAGAAGTAAACAATAAAATGAAGTTGTTGAGGGAAAGGTTATAAAACGAGTTGCTCAGATAATCCGCTAGGAGCTCTTATGCATTTACCATTGGCTTTAAATAGGGCTGCTCACCACAATTTAGAATGGTAAAACATTTTACATGTAACAGATCGTGAATACACCTTTGCTAGATAACAAATCCAACTGGAACTATGGAAGGTTCCTTGTATGATTACCTACTTAACCTAAGATTTGGGCTGAATCTCAGTTTAACCGGTATCAGATCCGCTAAAATGGATCCTTGGCCGTAAAAACGACTAATTCAGAATCCTCACACCAGACTGAAAAGACAGAAAAATGCAGGTTAATTCCGATTATTACAGCACTTACTAGACAAACGGTCTAAGTTTACAATCCATTACAAAAGACTGATCTACATGACTGTAATAAGGTCTGTCTAGGAAGTACCGAGTCCAACTTAGAGCGCACGTATCAAATCCTTACAACTAGAAATCCTCAATAATCCTTAATTTGTCACATATAAAATCGTCCATAATGATCTTAATATTCCATTTGTATCAGATTCATTCAGAACCAGATATCAATCCTTCTATGAACTCCAAAATCCACTTGTTCCAACGTTGTTTTTTCTTCATTTCAGACCTTCTATTCCAGTGAAATTGCTCTTTTAATTTCAAAAATTCAATTCTTTCCTATGAACCGAATCCAAGATATTTCACGAGTTTTATTTTTTTTTTTTTTGTAGTAAGATTAAGCACGTACAGAAAATCTGGTAGTAGCTCTTATAAATTTAACATAACTTTAATTCGTTTTCCATACAGTAAAAAATAGTTTGGCGAAGATGGAATATCTTTTTTTCATATAATCGTTTAAAGTTTTTGTCAGCTGTCAAATCATCTATCTTAATCAAACCTATTTAATTGAATTGAAAGAAACAGAATAATAATGGTATTCATGATCTTTAGTTTAACTATGGAAGGTTCCTTGTGTGGTTACCAACTTAAACGAAGATTTGGTCTGAATCTCAGTTTAACCAGTATCAGATCCGCTACCTTGGGTTACATCTGGACAAACGAATAATTCAGAATCCTCACACAAGACTGAAAAGACAGGAAAATGCAGGTCGATTCCGATTATTACAGCACATACTAGACAAACGGTCTAAGTTTTCAATCCATTACAAAAGACTTATCTACATGAATGTAATAAGGTCTGTCTAGGAAGTACCAAGTCGAACTTTGAGCACTCCTTGACCTCCGAATTTCTTTCGTATCTAATCCTTACAACTAGAAATTCTCAATAATTCTTAATTTGTCACATATAAAATCGTTCATCATGATCTTAATATTCCATATGTAGCAGATTCATTCAGAACCAGATATCAATCCTTCTATGAACTCCAAAATCCACTCGTTTCCAACGTAGTTTTTTTTTCATTTCTTGATAATGTTATAATACTCCGAGACCTTCTATCCCAGTGAAATTTCTCTTTTAATATTCAACAACTGAGTGTTTGTGGCTTTAGCGCACTTGCTCAGCCTCCACTGGCTCATTACCAGTGATGCGGCGAAAGGGATGCGCTGTGATCTCTTGAGCTCTGCTCTATCCCTCACACGTGGGGGATAGAGTGGGCTCGGGATCCTCAGGTCGATTGTGTAAATATTGTATATATTATTTTATTTATTTATTTTTCATACAGATAGTTTGATTATGTTCATCTTGTCTATTCTTTTGTTTGTATATATTTTAAGAGAATTTTTTTTTTATTATTTTATTTTAGTATGTATGAGATCATTCATCACTATTACCTATTGCCCACAACTGTGTGGCAGATTGTAATATCTATCAATAAATAAATCTATCAATATAAAAAAAAAAAAATATTCAACAATTCAATTCTTCCTTATTAAGAACCGAATCCAAAATATTTCAGTACTATTTTTTTGTTGTAAGATTAAGCACGCATTGCTTCGACTACCAGAACAGGCATAGCTACCAGTCTTCCTGGACAGCGGTCTGGAATATGCGTGAGGTAAGGAACTATCGAGACTGATTATGGAATAGATTACAAGATTACAATAGGCAAGCTATACCTAACACTAGCGGTTACATAACAAGGCGAGAGCAGTGTTACAATGTACTAATACTTCTGTGGTCGATTGCGGTCTGACTAACATCTAACCGTAGTTCGGTCATCGATGGTAAGGATCATGGGAGGACCTCTGTGTCCTGAGAACTAGGGCTTGGGCGAGAGCAACAAAGAACATAAAATAATCTGTGTCCATGTTATTCTACAACGGTTTTAATCACAATCGATGAGTACTTCAAAGTATTATGGGATATAAGATTGTTTGATTCTCCATGTTTATTCAAAGAATTTATATTAAATAAAATGAAGACCGGGCACGGTGAAAATAACTATTGTTAGTGAGCCGACGTTTTGCCCCACTTTCTAAGGCTTCATTAAGGCTAAAAGAGAAGATCCAAGACAAGAGACTTACTTGGAATCCACACACAAGACTGAAACGACAAGAAACTGCTCGTCGATTTCGATTGCTACAACACCTACTTGAAAAACGCTCTAAACTTCCCATTCACTATAAAAAATTATTATAAACTACTACAACCAGATCAATTTGCACATATGGAATTGAGCATTGGGGCTCTACCAAACCATCAAATTTCTCCCACATCCAATCGTTACAATCCAAAATCCTACGTAAAATCGTTCATGCTCCTTATTACGTTACAAATAAACTCATTCGCAAAGACCTTAACATCCCATTCGTTGCAGATTTGACCCAAAACAGATATGCGTTTTTTCATTCCAAACTCCTTTTCCATCCTAACCCATTAGTTCTTAATCTCTCATCCTTAATAATCTCTGATAATCCTCCGTGGCGCCTGAAATGAAGAGGGCCACATTTTTATCATTATTTAATTTTATTTATTTATTTTTTAATACTCATTTATCCTTCTGTTTTTATATATTTTAAGAGAGATTTTATTTATTTTTATGTCCTTTTTTAAATTTATTTTTTTATCTTATTTTAATATGAATGTTATCATTCATCACTATTACCTATTCCCCACAACGGTGTAGCAGATAGTAATATCTATCAATAAATAATGTTTTAAATAAAAATAAAAAAATTACTACTTAATTAATTTAGACGATACCCGGAGCATCTTCTTTTCATATATTGCACGCGGCCAATCAGTGATCTTCTAATAAATATTTTAATATATTTGAAATAAATTAATTGAAATTTAAAAACTATAAGATAGTTGAATTCAGAATCCATTAGAAGTGTTTTAATTGTTTACTAGAGGAATTTTGTCGTCCTGTCTTTGGAACGCAAGGACGAAGGATACAAAAAATGACTATTCATAAAAAGTCATCGATGATCCTTGAATTTTTCTTTGAACTGTGAAGATGACTGGCATGAGAAACATCTATGTCGTCTTCAGTTATTTTTTCCCCTTTAGGTTCTTCTGTATATTATACAATACTATACTATATAATACAAGACCCAAAAAAAATAGTTATTTCACCCCAATTTTCTATTACTTTAATGAAAACCATGTATAATTACTAGGGATAGGATTTTTATGTGCTAAAAAATCTGAAATATGTACATAAATATGTGCTAATAAATTGTCAAATATTTTTAAAAAATATGTATTTATAAATTATGTATTATTCAATAATATAAATTACTAATTAATTAGTAATTTTATAATTTAAAAAAGTTA